>NC_142957.1:11721961-11726961 GCF_046866305.1 Octopus bimaculoides | reverse complement strand
TTAAGTAGTGTTTACTTGTGTAGCTGCTTGGTGCATATGCGATTAAATGTTGTTAACCATTTGTGATGATATTATCGGACAAGAGAAAAGAAAATAACAAACAAAAACAAGAAAGCACGCAGCAACACTAACTGACCTTTACGTTTTGATGATTAAAAGATTTGCGTGGATTGTTGTCCGCAAGAAAATATTTTCGAAATCAAATAGGTGTGGCTGTGTGGTAAAAAGTTTGTTTCCCAGCCACATAGTTTCGGATTCAGTCCCAATGCGTAGCAATTTGGGCATGTGTCTTCTATTATAACCTCGTGTTGATCAATGTCTGGTGAGTGGATTTGTTATAAGGAGAGTGTATAGATTCCTGTCATATATATGTGTGTTATGTTTGTTCCCCCCTTACCGTTTGACAACCGGTGTTGGTTTCTTTATGTTCTAGTAATTTAGGCAAAAGAGACCGAATAAAAGGCTTAAAGATATTAAGTTCTGAGGGTCGATTAGTTCTACTAAAAAGCCTTGAGGGTTGTGCCCCAGCATGACCATACACGTTTGTGGTACGAGAGAGAGTGGGACGGACTCTACAGAAGCCATTGTTCTTCCATGTTTCCTCTGATCTGGAGTTGTAGCACTTCTCAAGGCCCCAGTTATGGGTGAATTGGCATGTCACAGGATTGCCCCATCTAGGTCACTCAGACACCCCCAACAGACCCAGGGTAGATGAGGCCTCCTTCAGCTTTTTAGCTGCTCATCTTAGAAAAGATAACTACATAGAAATCCTGCATCTTAATAACCACAGGCAACCCCAGGGTTGTAGACGTTACTACTCTATAGAGATGTGCCTTGGTGAACCTTCGTTCGTCGAAGTGACCCAAGGCTGATGAGGGTCTTCGGCTTTTTTGTTGCTCATCTAAGAGAAGGTAACTCCATAGAAGTCTATGTAGATATCTGCGCATGTGTATGTATGAGTCTGTCTGTCTGTATGTGTGTGTATGTACGTGTGTGTATGTGTGTGTGTGTATATGTGTATGTGTGTGCATGTGTGTGTGCATGAGTATGTGTGTGTGTATGAATGTATCTGCGTGTGTGTGTGTGTGTGTGTGTGCGTGTGCGTGTGCGCATATCTGATCTGAAGGGAATTTGACAGTTATTTCCTGCAGATCGAGCAAGCACAGATTCTCTTGAAATTCCTCAGGGGTCAACAGACAAACGCCACCACCATCTCCACCACCCGCTACTCCTCCTACTACTACCACCACCACCACCACCACTACCACCACCGCCGTCGCCTCAATAACTGCCACTACGACCACTACCACCACACCATTTCCACACTACCCCTACGCTCCCACAAACACCACCACCACCACCATCAAATTGCAATCATCACTACTCCCACCCCTACCACCACCGACATCACTTACCTTGCTATCATCACTAACACTATCACTACTACCACCAACACAACTACCACCACCACCACCACCATCACCACCTCTACTACCAATACCATCACCACCTCTACTACCAATACCATCACCACCACCACCACCAACAACAACAGTAAGACAGTAAATTGTCAGTAAAAACATTGGGTGAGTGGGGTAGTGGTTAGGGTATTTGGCGCAAGATAGTAAGGTTGCGTGTTCGATTCCCGACAGCACCTTGTGCAGAATTTATAGTTGAATGAAGGGACACCAGTACTTATTTTGGGGGGTTTTTTTAAAGCCTGTTGCTTATTCTATCGGTGTCTATTGCCGAACTGGTACGTTACAGAGACGTAAACACACCAACACCGGCTGTCAAGTGACGGTGGGACAAAGACACACATACGACGAGCTTCTTTCAGTTTTCGTCTACCAAATCCACTCGCAAGGCTTTGGTCAGTCCGGAACTATAACAGAAGATACTTGCCCAAGGTGCCACGCAGTGGTACTGAACCCAGAACCCAACCACATGATTCCGAGTTCAATCCCACTTCGTGACACCTTGGGCAAGTGTCTTCTACAATAGCCTCTGGCCAGCCAATGCCTTGTGAGTGGATCTGGTGGACGGAAACTGAAAGAAGCCCATCGAGTATATGTTTGTGTCTGTGTTTGTCCACCACCATCGCTTGACAACTGATGCTGGTGTGTTTAGGTCCCCGTAACTTAGTGGTTCGGCAAAAGAACCCGATAGAATAAGTAATAGTCTTACAAAGAATAAGTCCTGGGGTCGATTTGCTTGACCAAAGGCGGTGCTCCAGCATGGCCGCAGTCAAATGACTGAAACAAAGAAAAGAATAAATATACATATATATATATATATACTACACAAACACATATTACCTCACACACACACACACACACACACACACACACACACACACACACACACACACACACCACCACCACCGCCGCTAAAGCTGTAAAGGCTTTTCCTCCAAACTGTATAACAGTCTCTCCTCCCCCTCTCTGCTTCCTCCTCCTCCTCTTTCATTGTTACCCCTCCAAACCTGAACCACCTCCCCGTTCATTTCCCCCTACGATTCATTCAGCTTCTACCTCCCCCTTTTCCTCCCCCTCTTCTCCATCTCCCTCCATCTCCCTCCTCCTCCACCACCTCCTCATCTCCCACCCGTACACACACCACCCCATTTATGCCTTCCCCTTCCGCCGCCGCCGCCGCCGCCGCCTCCTTTTTGTTTTTTTCTTTTTTACTTCTCATTCAACAGAAACTAAACAACAAAAAAACCCCTTCTAAATTACTTAACAAAACTCCCAATAATATTGAAAAAGGGAGAGAAAATTAAAAAAAAAACGGTGGCGGGGAAAGAGAGAGAGAGATTGGTGGAGCGGCGGCTGAACTAGGCTGTGCGAAGTGGCGTGTAGGTGGCGGCGGCGGGGATGACGGCAGAAGCAGCAGCAGCAGCGGCGGCGGCGTGGCGTCAATGAGACTGGTAGGTAAGCCAGCAGGTAGGGGAGACTCTGTGTAGGTGTGGATATTGTGAATAGATAGGGCTCGTAGTTTTCAGAAAGGACTACGTTTAAGGGAGAGAGAGAGGGGGGGAGTGAGAGGGTGGAGGGAGTGAGAGGTGGGGGGGGAGAAAGAGTGTGTGTTGGGTGGAGTGTGGTTGTGGGGGTGGGGGTGCGGGGTGCGGGGCGGATGTCGGATTGTGAACCTCCGCTTTCACTATTGCACATTGCACATGCTAACTCGTTGCTGTACTTCTCCGTATATTATCATCATCATCATCATCATCATCATCAGCATCATCATCAACACCTCCACCACCGGCGTCGTCTCCCTTCACTCTATCCTCGTGGTGGCGCTGGTGGTTGTTGTGTTAGTGGTGATGGCAGCGGTGGTGGCGGTGGTGGCGGTAGTAGTAGCAGCAGTGGTGGTGGTAGTGGTGGTGACGTTGATGATAGTACACAATGTTAGTGGTAGTGGTAGTGGTGGTGGTGCAGCTGAGGTACTTTTTGTAGTAGTAGTAGTAGTAGCGTTGACTATAGTAGTGGTGGTGGTAGTAGTAGTAGTAGCAGTAGTAGTAGTAGTTACTTCTACGTACATTACCAGCACCACCACACCACTAGTACCATCAACATCACCACCACCAACGCTGCCCTTACCACTAACACAACCACCACCACCAACACCACGATAGGTTGTGTGTGTGTGTATATATATGTGTGTATATATATATATATATATATATATATATATATATATATATGTACATGTTGTGTATATGTGTGTATATATATGTACATGTGTATATATGTATATCTTGTGTATATGTATATATATGTATATGTGTATATATATATATGTGTATATATATGTGTGTATATATATATATATATATATATATATATATATATATGTACATGCGTATATGTATATATATATGTACATGTGTATATGTTTGTATATATATGTACATCTTGTGTTTGTGTGTGTATATATGTATACATCTTGTGTTTATACATGTGTATATATATATATATATATATATATATATATATATATATATATATATGTACTTCTTGTGTTTATATATAAATATACACGCACACATATGTACACACATCTTGTGTGTATATATACATCTTGTGTGTGTGTGTGTATATACATGTATGTACACCTTCTGTATGTGTGTCTATATATATATATCTGGCATACCTCCAAATATATGCTCTACCGCAACCGATTTATTGCCTCGCAACTTCCAGAAAAATGCATATTTTATTATGAAATTTTCTGCAAATACACTTCATTCGTTTTAGATTCTGATTATGTCAGAACGTGTAGTGAAACATTTTTTTTTCTGTATGTAGGAAAAGGAATTTCGGAAAATTCATTCGTTGTGGACTTGTTTCCTTATAACATTCAGAAAAATGGGGCAATTTTTAATGAAATTTTCAACAACTATTCTTCAGAGGTGTAGGAGTGGTAAGTAGCTTGCTTACCAACCACATCATGGTTCCGGGTTCAGTCCCACTGCGTGGCACCTTGGGCAAGTGTCTTCTACTATAGCTTCGGGCCGACCAAAGGCCTTGTGAGTGGATTTGGTAGACGGAAACTGAAAGACGCCCGTCGTGTATATGCATATATATATATATATATATATATATATATATATATATATATATATATATATATATATATATATATATATATAAACTCTTCGAAACGCTTAGTTTTAGAATGGTTGCAGCTGATGAAGGAAATGTTCTCTATGTCGCCTGTGTGTTTTCTGTGCTCTCTTTATGTTCTGTTTCTCATTTTGTCCACGTTTTTTTGTGACGTCCTGTACCCAGATATGCATCTATATATACATGTAGATGTAGGTATGTACATACATGGACGTATATATGCATATACTCACATATTATTTGTATTATATATATATATATATATATATATATATATATATATACATAGATTTGAAGTTTTCAAGTTTACGTTGAAAAATCACCTGCTATTGTGTGACAAGGCGCTATTTATTATTTTTTTCTTTTTAAATA
>NC_142957.1:11696961-11709461 GCF_046866305.1 Octopus bimaculoides | reverse complement strand
GAAACGTCGTGTTAATAACAAACAAGACGAGGTGAAATATCCGTCAATTGTAAATAATGTACATAATTCCTCATCTAGAATATAGAACTGTATCGTCAGGTTAATGTAAAATTGCTTTTATTACAATTGAACATAAAAGCAAACATTAATTATGCGTGGCTGTGTGCTTTCCTCCCAACCACATCGTTCTGGGTTCAGTCCTACTGCGTGGCACCTTAGTCAAGTGTCTTCTACTATACTCTCGAGCCGACCAAAGACTTGTGAGTGGATTTGGTAGACGGAAACTGAAAGAAGCCCATCGCATGTGTGTGTGTGTCCCACCATCGTTTGACAACCTGTGTTGTTGAGTAAAGAAGATACACACATACCCTTAACGTAGTTTTCAGGGACATTCAGCGTGACACATATTGCGACAAGTTTGGCCCCTTTGAATTACAGGTACAACTCATTTTTATCAGGTGCGTGGACCGGAGCAACGTGAAAATAAAGTGCCTTACTTGAAGACAGAATGCACCCCTAGGTATCGAACTCAAAACTGTACGATCGGGAGGTAAATACCCTACCAACTTAGTCACACGCCTTCATTATAAGAATTCGTAAGATTTAATTTTGAGGGAGACTTGTTACTATTTCTAGCAGCACTTTCGAGTAACCACATACTGAGAGAGAGAGAGAGAGAGAGAGAGAGAGAGAGAGAGGCAGAGTGGGAAAAAGAGAGGTGGGGATGTGCAGGGGCGCCCTTTAATAATCCTGTCTACTAAAAGCACAAGGCCATAAAGTTTGGAGTGGGTTTAAGTCGATTACATCGACCCCAGTACGCAACTGGTATTTAATTTATCGACCCCCCCCCCCGCCCCGAAAGGATGAAAGGTAAAGTCGACCTCGGCGGAATTTGAACTCAGAACGTAAAGACGGACGAAATACCTCTAAGCATTTCACCGACGTTCTAACAACTCACTCTACCAGTT
The DNA here is from genome assembly GCF_046866305.1 of Octopus bimaculoides. Lineage (NCBI taxonomy): Eukaryota > Metazoa > Mollusca > Cephalopoda > Octopoda > Octopodidae > Octopus > Octopus bimaculoides. The sequence continues at coordinate 11,708,493 of NC_142957.1, read as the reverse complement.
CGTCGCCTTGGTAACAAATTTTTGATAATGGCGATTATAACGTCTAACGTTGAAATATTATCAGCTTTATGTTTTTCATGTTCCAAAAGATGGCGGAAGAGGGGGTGAAAAAAATCAACAGGTTTCAGACGTGGTCACCCCCGCCTATACCCCTCTCCCGTCCACAATCTCCCTATTCTCTCTCTCTCTCTTTCTCAAGGCACCCCGTTTTAGCGTCAAGTACCCGAAGAAATGGGAACGCGGTGGTTTTAAATTGGGATTTAAATGGCGACTAGTTGGGATTTTTTATAATTGTTTTTTGCATTTTTTAATGGTGGTGGTGGTGGTGGTGGTGGTGGTGGTGGTGGTATGGGTAGAGGGTTGTTTGGGAGTAGTGGGGGGCGTTCATATTTTCTTTTTCTTAATTGTCTTCTGTTAATCAAATTAAATTCTGCTTAATGAATGAATAAATCTGTTTACAAAATTTCAGGGGTGGGGTGCAGGGGACGGCGGGCCCCTTAGTGGGGGCAATTGTGTGTGTGTGTGTCTGTGTGTATAACTGTATAAAAGGCTTGGGAAGCTTGTCATACATCTATATATATTTTTAACGTGTGTATATATATATATATATATATATATATATATATATACATTTAATCAAAGATTACCGCTTTAACCTATATATATATATATATATATATATATATATATATACATGCTTACACACATATAATTATGTACGTGCGTATGTATGTATGTATATATATGTGCGAATGTATATATTTATGTATGTATGTATACTCACACAGTCGTTTGTCTTTGTGTTGATTTATCGTTTTCAGCCTTCAAATATTGTAATAAGGCCGCGGGGGTAAAAAAAAAAAATGTATCGGAAATTGCGTAGAATTAAGAGATTACTATCGAAGCACCAGCTTGGCCGCAACCATGCCGTAATTATGAAAGCCATCTGAGGAATTAAAGAGCTTTAGCATTAAATATAGGTCTGAATCGGAAGGACGCAGGTTCGAATCAGGGCCACAGCTGTTAGTAATCCGTCCCGTCATGGGTTTTTTTCGTTCCGAGGTGCAAGTATATGAATTTTGAATACTCCTATGATACGCATTCACCGTACCACTTCCGGTATATAACAACTATCGGAAAAGTGCGTTTGAGTATTTAATATACAGGTGCATGCTTGGCTGTGTGGCAAGAAGCTGGTTTCTCAGCCACCTGCTTCATGGTTCAATCCCACTGTGGGGCACCTTGGGCAAGTGTCTTCTACTATAGCCTCGGGCCGACCAAACCCTTGTGAGTGGAGTTGGTAGACGGAAATTGAAAGAAACTCGTCGTATATATATGTGTGTGTGTGTGTGTGTGTGTGTTTGTCTCCCAGCATCGCTTGAAAACCAGTGGTGGTGTGTTTACGTCCCCGTAACGTGGCGGTTCGGGAAAAAGGGACCGATAGAATCAGTACTAGGCTTTAAAAAAAATCTTGTGGGGTCGATTTGTTTGGACTAAAAACCCTCGAGGCGGTGCCCCAGTCAAATGACTGAAACAAGTAAAAGAAAATAAATCACTGTGTGGTAAGAAGCTTGCTTCCCAACCACATGGTTCCTGGTTCACTCCCACTGCGTGGCACCTTGGGCATGTGTCTTCTATTATAGTCTCAGGCCGACCAAAGCCTTGTGAGAGGATTTGGTAGATGGAAACTGAGAGAAGCCCATCGTATGTACATTCCCAGTACCGCTTGACAACAGGTTTTGGTGTGTTTACGTCCTCGTCGCAACTTAGCGGTTTGGCAAAAGAAAGCCGATAGAATAAGGCTGTAAGACGTGACATGGACAGCTACATGGGAGACGCCATGGCCAGTAGGGGTGTGATGGCCTTTGGTTTTGTCTCCAGTGAGAATGATGTCATGCTGTCCCACATAAATGGACAGGCCTAATTGAAACGGCTTTCTGAAGCTGCTGGAGACTGTGATGAATCCCTGGCTGGAGAGGGTTGCTGTTGGAAAGCCTTATGCGTAACAGCAGGATACGGCTACTGACCATACCTCTGGAAAGCATCAGAAATAGTCGCCAGAAATTTTCTGATTTCATCAGCCCCGAATTCTGGCCTTCAAATTGCCCCCGATTCTAATCACATGAAAGGTCGTTGAGCATGACTCGAACCTGCAGCAACAAAACTAAGATTGTGGCCAAGATGAAAGTGGTGGTCGGAAATCTTCACATGGACACACTGAGGAATGCTTGCCAGGTTCCAGAGCTGTCTACATAGAAGTTGAAAAATAAAATCACAGATGGAGAAAAAGAGAAAACGAACACGCAATCCAGTGAGAAAAGTATTTAGAATAACCGTTAACAAATATGGATGTATAAACGTCCTCGAGCAAGCTGCGTGGCTCGAGTACACTCGCTCATACAAGCATCTGCGAAAATGTGAGCACACGCACACGTGGGGTTTGGTACACTCATGATCACAAAGCGAGTTGGCTATCGACTTGGTGTTTCTAAGAATGGGGAGGTTAAACGTGAACTTTAGTCATCCGTACCTTAAATTAAATTAAGTTAACACTTACTCAAAATTCATTCCCACTGCATTGTGCAAAAGTACATATATATATATGCGTTGTAGGTATCCCGAGAGTCTTTCAGAAATTCTCTCAATAATCTTCGCGTTAGTCCACAATCATATATATATATATATATATATATATATATATATATATATATATATATACAGCTTTATAATAACAATTATATAGTAATACACGTCTATATAAACACGTACCTATATATATATGGTTAATTTTATATTATATATATTTATACACACACACACACTAAGGTACTTTCATAGTTTATATATATATATATATATATATATATATATATATATATATATATATGCATGCATGTATATAAACAGCTTTATAATAACAATTATAAAGTAATATACATCTATATAAACACGTGTCTACCTATATATTTATATGGTTAATTTTATATTATATATATACGTACACACACACTAAAGTACTTTCATAGTTTATATGTATGTATATATATATATATATATATATATATATATATATATATATGATTGCACGGATATACAGCTATATATACACTCATATATTATCTTTCGTTATCGCATTTTGTGTTATATTTACTGCAGAGAAAATAAAAATAAAAGACATGGCTACGATGTCAATTTTACGCCGAGAGAGAAAGCGTGTTTTTTTTTCTTCTATTTTTTTGCTTTTACTTGTTAATTTTTGCATCATTTTTCTTCGTATATTATTATTATTATTATTATTATTATTATTATTATTATTATTATTATTATTATTATTATTATTATTATTATTATTGTTTCTTAGTATTTACTTCTTCATTCTCTTTATCTGGTTGCTTAAGTAGGATACGAAATAGCTGGTAGGGGCCTTTTAAATCGAGGAGCTATTTACTGGAAGCTGAGCAGAAAACGAAACCTAAGAGCTGTTTATCTTATCAAACCCTCGTTGCTTCTTAAAGACTTAAGATTTGGCGTCTTCTAGAGAAAATCTCTCGGAGGAAGTTATTTAATACTGTAATGGCGGTTTGCAGGGAGAAAGGTTAAACGGGGGAGCTTGTTAGCAGACGACAGGGTGGAGGATGGTAGGAGGGGAGGGAGAAGGAAGAGAGAGTGGTGTAGAGAAGAGAAAGAGGGTGTGAGATACGAATGGAGAGAGGTAGAGAGACTGAGAAACGGGCAAAATGCAGGGGAGAAACGTCTAGTTAGAATAGAGGCAGCTGACGAAGGAATTATTCCAAGTGGCTATCTGTTTTCCTATGTGTTCGTTCCGTTGTCTGTAGTTCATTTTTCTAACGTCCTGTACCCTGATATGCATCTATATACACATGTAGATGTAAGTATGTACATATATGTGTGTATACATGCATATATATTCTTTGTATTATATATATATATATATATATATATATATATATAGTATGTATACTTATATAGTATGTATTAAACACACATGTGTATGCATATATATACACACATACATATATATATATATATATATATATATATATATATATATATATATATATATATGTATAGTTCAAAAAAACAATAACAAAAAAACAAAAAAACAACAAAGTGAGGACGTGATATGGATAGTATTATTGGACGCTCAGGAAAGGAAAGAGAGAGTGTATATATATATATATATATATATATATATATATATATATATATATATATATATATATATAATAACGATAATCCTTGGATGGAATTCATAAGCATTAATGCATCGCTACGCGCGTTTCCACAAATCACATGTCTCTTAGGATCGCAGTCTGTATTTCTGGGATGATTACCGTGTAGTCCGTGGTATCCGTGGGCATCGGGTTGATCATCATCATTGATTCATTTCCTCAGGTGATAGAGAATTAGTGGATGTACAACAGTAAGAAGGTAATACACCAATATATATTTATGTGCTAACATATTTGCAGTAATTCCTCGATTATCGCGGGTGTTACGTTCCAAAAGCCGCCACGATTGCTGAAAAATCAGCGAAGTAGAAACAGTACAGTACTGTATATTATTTTTTATTTTTATAATTTGTATGTATATATTTTATTGTAAATACAGAGCAACACCACAGAGGAATCGTCATAAGCTTAAATTATAAACCGAGACAGGTGAACCGTAATATGGCGAGGGATATCATATATTAGCGCTTGCATCTTCTCTAATAAATTCTTCAGATTTGAAGAAAATCTAAAATCTGAAGAATCTATTAGAGTAGATGCAAGCGCTAATATATGATTTATAAAAACATGTGACATATTAATAAAAATCTGTACATGTATAACCATCCAGATTTCTAAGTACCTTATTATTTTTTCTAATATATAATACCTGTACATCACCTCCTAATATATATATATATATATATATATATATATATATATATATATATATATATATATATTATTTTGTTTAAAAGAGTTCCAACACTGTCTGTTTTTTATGTTTTATTTATATTCCTGCAGAACCAATGTGGGGTATAGAATATGGAATATACAATATATAATATAATATACAATATATAATATAAAATAAAATAAAATAAAATAAAATAAAAATGGATGGCACCATGAAAGAAAGTATTGAATGTAGATGAAATATTGAGTGTTCAATATAAAGGATCAAATATATAAATATATAAATATAAATATATATATATAAAGGCGACTCGAGTTTCAGGGCTATTTCCCTTCGTCATGGCCGGTATGACAGACTTATGTATATATATATATATATACACACTCTTTTATTCTTTTACTTGTTTCAGTCATTTGACTGCGGCCACGCTGGAGCACCGCTTTTGTCGAACAAATCGACCCCAGGAATTATTCTTTGTAAGCCTAGTACTTATTCCATCGGTTTCTTTTGCCGAACCGCTAAGTTACGGGGACGCAAACACACCACCATCGTTGTCAAGCGATGTTGGGGGGACAAACAGACATACAAATATATACACACACATACGCATATATATACATATATACGACGGGCTTCTTTCAGTTTCCCTCTACCAAATCCATTCACAAGGATTTGGTCGGCCCGAGGCTATAGTCGAAGACAGTTGCCCAAGGTGCCACGCAGTGGGACTGAACCCGGAACCATGTGGTTGGTAAGCAAGCTACTTACCACACAGCCACTATATATATATATATATATATATATATATATATATATATATATATATATATATACGCACACAAACATATATATGTGTATATCTACACATATATATATAGAAACACACATGAATATATATATATATATATATATATATATATATATACAAACACACATGAATATAACGGTTTTTATATATGTATGTATGTATATAACGGTACACACACACAAATATATATAGTGTAACGGTAATTCCATACACTGCCTTTGTCTTGAATGCCCAAACTGGAGTCTCCACAAGTTGATACAATTTCATCCTTTGCTAAACCTTACAGAAACACACATGTCTGATACCAAAATTGCGATTTAACCATTCCAAACTATTCCTCAATTGAGATTCCAACACAAAGCCGCCATTATTGTTATTCTTATTGTTGTTGTTTGTTAGGGGTCTTTGATTGTTTGTGTGTTTGTTTCTGTTTTTATTGTTTATTAGTTTATTTGTTATCGATAAGACAGGGTGTGTGGAATGTGTTTGTGTATGTGGGGGGTGAAGTTTAAGAACTGTGACACGTTCACACAGACGTGTGCTTGTGTGTGTGTGTGTGGTGTGTTTATCTTTGTACATACACATCTGAGTTTGTGTGTATATATGTATATTTATGGATATATACATATATATATATATATATATATATATATATATATATATATATATATATATATATATATATATGCATACACATATATCCACAAATAGAATTATATAAAATCAACAGTAAAAAGTTACATAAAATTCGGTGAAAGAAACCGAAGACCCTTTAACACAACCACAACAACCTCTCGCCCCGAATTGGTGTAGAATATAAGACAAGGGGCCACAGAACTTTTGGACTTTTGCTCATTGATCCGAGTATTTATTACGGGTGGACGGGTGGACTAAATAAATACACGAGCCCTCGTAAAATTGTTTGATGTGTTTCAGTTTCGCACGAGAATAAACAAGCGTTTGACGTATGGGTGTTAAGTGTTAGGTATGGGGCGAAAAAGCCGAACTGATTATTTTGGTGCGAAGTAACGCGGTGTGGAATGGATTGCAGAGATAAAGGGCGGGTGGGAGGCGGGTGTTTGAGTGATACTCATGAGTTCTTGAGTTTATTTGGAGTCGGGATGTGGGTTCATACTGAAATTAGCTTCTGAATAGTTGGATAATTTATGAGGTTACGTTTATTTTTTTCTTTGTTATTTTTGATTGTTTTGCTGTTATTTTTTGTTCTCTTTAAAACATTGTTTTTTCCGTGGCCCTTACGATTCGTTCGTTTTATTCATTGCATTTTTGAATGTGTGTATGTATATATATATATATATGTGTGTGTGTGTGTGTGTACGTGTGTATCTATGTATATGTACGTATGATTGTATATATATATATGTGTGTGTGTGTGTGTATATATATGTATGTGTATATATATGTGTATATATATATATATATATATATATATATATATATATATATATATTTGTGTATGCATACATGAATGTAGATATATGATATATATATATATGCATACACATATCCACAAACATGATATTATTCTGATTATATGTCTGTGCACACGTTTGAATGTGGTGTGTGCCAGAGGGCTTGCAAATCCAATGGCGGGGGTCTTAAAAGACATGCTAAGATCCACAATGAGCAGAACTTACCTGCAGGTATTGGTAGTTCAAATCAGAGGTGCAATCTGTGTGGGTGTTTTTTTCAAAATATTGTCTGGTTTAAAAAGCCACATCAGACGCCATGAAAGGGCTAAGGTGTAGGTGCAGGAGGTGGTCAAACTCTGTGTAAGGAGTAGACAACCACCATATATATATTTGAAGGACCGCTACAATAAGTGTGTGAATCTAAGTGGGGAATATATGTATGTATGGACATTGGCGCTACCTCGATTACTATGAACAGTTTTACTCCCTTAGTTCTTTACTAATCTAAGCAATACTATTTAGCCTGGTGTACTAAGAGTGGAGGCGCAATGGCCCAGTGGTTAGGGCAGCGGACACGCGGTCATAGGATCGCGGTTTCGATTCCCAGACCGGGCGTTGTAAGTGTTTATTGAGCGAAAACACCTAAAAGTTCCACGAGGATCCGGCAAGGGATGGTGGTGAACCCTGCTGTACTCTTTCACCACAACTTTCTCTCACTCTTACTTCCTGTTTCTGTTGTGCCTGTAATTCAAAGGGGGTCAGCCTTGTCACACTGTGTCACGCTGAAATATCCCCGAGAACTACGTTAAGGGTACACGTGTCTGTGGAGTGCGAGCAGGCTGTTCCGTTGATCGGATCAACTGGAACCCTCGACGTCCTAAGCGATGGAGTGCCAACAGCAACTAACTAAGAGCTTATAAAGTATTTTGTTTGCATTGATAATCTCTCACTAATAACTCCATTTTGTACACACACACACACACACACACACACACACAACCAAATATACACGCGTATATATATACATACATCCATGCAACAGTGCATAGAAATGCGCGTACACATACATATACATATGCAAACAGGATGGGTACGGTTAATTAAGGAACAACAAGTCACACATCGTTTGAAACAATGTAAAAAGACCATGTAAAACATTCAGGAAGTGTGCATATAATTGTTGTAGATACACAATGCGTAGTTGTGTATACATAGGCTTGTACATACATACATTTGTGTATGAATAAAAACGTTCGCGCTTTCCGTTAAACATGCGTATATTCATCCATGTTCGGGGAGATAGAAATTTGCATGAATCGTACGGAGTGTTCCGGTTAAATTTCGTGGTTTTTCTTGTACTTGTTTCAGTCATTATTTGACTGCGGCCACGCTGGAGTACCGCCTTTTAGTCGAGCAAATCGACCCCAGGGTTTATCCTTTGTAAGCCTAGTACTTATTCTATCGGTCTCCTTTTGCCGAAACGCTAAGTTGCGGGTGCGTAAACACACCAGCATCGGTTGTCAAGTGATGTTGGGGAGACACAGATACATACATACATACATATATATATATATATATATATATATATATATATATATATATCATCATCATCATCATCATCGTTTAACGTCCGCTCTCCATGCTAGCATGGGTTGGACGATTTGACTGAGGACTGGTGAACCAGATGGCTGCACCAGACTCCAATCTGATTTGGCAGTGTTTCTACAGCTGGATGCCCTTCCTAACGCCAACCACTCCGAGAGTGTAGTATATATATATATGTGTGTGTGTGTGTGTGTGTGTGTGTGTGTGTGTATACACACACTGGGTGATGCATATACAGTTATAAAAGCAGAAAACATGTACTATGGACAATTATGTTTTATCGAAAAGATTAAAAGTTACGATAAAAGCATTATTATAGTTATGATAAATGTATTATTGTAATTAACGACACTGAAAATATCCAAAACGAGGCTAACTAATTTAATGTGCTAATGATTTTAACGAATTAAGTATTATAACATTGATGTAATACAGGGGTGTTCAAAAAGTCTCTCCGCAGTGAATGGTTTTTTTCATCCTGCGCATCACCCCATGGCACTACTTCAAGAGTTTTTCGGTGAACGGATTATTTCGAAGGGACTTTGGCCACCATAATCACCTGATTTAACTCCGCCAGACTTTTTTGTCTGGGGAGCAAGTAAAGGATCAGTTTACAAGAATCGTCCGAAAAACCATTAAATACTTACTGCGGGGAGACATTTTGAACACCCTGTACTTGCTATATGCCCACTTTTGCACCCACTGTATATAACTCTTCGAAACGCCTGTGTTAGAATGGGAGCAGCTGATGAAGGAAAATGTTCTCTATGTGGCTTGTGTTTTCTGTACTCTGGTTATTATTATTTTTTTGTCTACGTTTTGTTTGCAATGTCCTGTACCCAGATATGCACCTATATATACAGGTAGACGTAGGTATGCACATACCTGTACGTATATATGCATATACTCATTTATTATTTGTTTTATATATATATATATATATATATATATATATATATGAAAGAGAGACATAGATATATTTTATACTGGTATATACATACATATACACACACACACACACACACACACACACACACACACATACATATATATATATATATATATATATATATACACACACACACACATATATTTTGTATATGCATATACATGTATATATATATGTGTATATGTTAATATGTGTGTATGTTTGTATACATGTATGCGAGCATATATACCACATGTCCATATATATCTGTGTGGCATGTATGTATGTATGTATATCTCATTGGACGTACAAGATATTTTTTGACATGTGTGTCAATGTATTTCACATATGTGTATACATTTCGCTGTATATTCCTTTGTATACATAGACATGTATGTTTGATTATATTCATATGTTTCGGCATGGACGGTTTTTTTCTGTTTTTTTTTGTTTTTGTTTCTCTTCCCATCGATGTATTCATAAAATAAATATACATTCGTTCTTGAACATCAACAAATAAATTTCACTTGCACCGACAAATGTAAATAAATATTCCTGTAGCTGCTTGGTATATATATATATATATAGATAGATAGATAGATAGATAGATAGATAGATAGATAGATAGATAGATAGATAGATATACACACACATTCGTAAGTTATACACCTGCGTATGCACACATATGCATATTGGCAAATACTTAAATGTATTATGTCTGTGTGTGCATAAATGAATATATATAGGGGCAGGAGTGGCTGTGTGGTAAGTAGCTTGCTTACCAACCACATGGTTCCGGGTTCATTCCCACTTCTTTCTGTTTCCGTCTACCAAATCCACTCACAAGGCTTTGGTTGGCCCGAGGCTACAGTAGAAGACACTTGCCCAAAGTACCACGCAGTGGGACTGAACCCAGAATCATGTGGTTGGGAAGCAAGCTTCTTACCACACAACCACAAACATACAACGGGCTTCTTTCAGTTTCCGCCAACCAAATCCACTCACAAGGCTTTGGTCGGCCCGAGGCTACAGTAGAAGACACTTGCCCAAAGTACCACGCAGTGGGACTGAACCAGGAACCATGTGGTTGAGAAGCAAGCTTCTTACCACACAACCACAAACATACAACGGGCTTCTTTCAGTTTCCGCCAACCAATCCACTCACAAGGCTTTGGTTGGCCGAGGCTACAGTAGAAGACACTTGCCCAAAGTACCACGCAGTGGGACTGAACCAGGAACCATGTGGTTGAGAAGCAAGCTTCTTACCACACAACCACAAACATACAACGGGCTTCTTTCAGTTTCCGCCAACCAAATCCACTCACAAGGCTTTGGTCGGCCCGAGGCTACAGTAGAAGACACTTGCCCAAAGTACCACGCAGTGGAACTGAACCAGGGACCATGTGGTTGGGAAGCAAGCTTCTTACCACACAACCACAGACATACAACGGGCTTCTTTCAGTTTCCGCCAACCAAATCCACTCACAAGGCTTTGGTCGGCCCGAGGATACAGTAGAAGACACTTGCCCAAAGTACCACGCAGTGGGACTGAACCCAGAATCATGTGGTTGGGAAGCAAGCTTCTTACCACACAACCACAAACATACAACGGGCTTCCTTCAGTTTCCGCCAACCAAATCCACTCACAAGGCCTTGGTTGGCCCGAGGATACAGAAGCAGACACCTGCCCGGGGAGCCATGCAGTGGGACTGAACCTGGAACCCTGTGGTTGCATAGCCAGCTTCTTTACTACACAGTCATGCCGGTGTGTGTGTGTGTGTGTGTGTGTGTGTGTGTGTGTGTGTGTATGCACAATATATATCTATGTG
>NC_142957.1:11686961-11691961 GCF_046866305.1 Octopus bimaculoides | reverse complement strand
AGAGTTGGCTGCTATTTCTAACAGGTCTAGCTACCATGTAGAGGTCTCCTCCTTTGGCTCATACATATATACACACATAAGACAGTAAGGTATGTTTTGAGGGAGATTTGGCTGCTATTTCTACCATCTCTAGCTACCATGTAGAGGTCTCCCTCATTGGCTCATACATAAGACAGTAGAGTATGATTTGAGGGAGATTTGGCTGCTATTTCTAACAGGTCTAGCTACCATGTAGAGGTCTCCTCCTTTGGCTCATACATATATACACACATAAGACAGTAAGGTATGTTTTGAGGGAGATTTTGCTGCTATTTCTACCATCTCTAGCTACCATGTAGAGGTCTCCCTCATTGGCTCATACATAAGACAGTAGAGTATGATTTGAGGGAGAGTTGGCTGCTATTTCTAACAGGTCTAGCTACCATGTAGAGGTCTCCTCCTTTGGCTCATACATATATACACACATAAGACAGTAAGGTATGTTTTGAGGGAGATTTTGCTGCTATTTCTACCATCTCTAGCTACCATGTAGAGGTCTCCCTCATTGGCTCATACATAAGACAGTAGAGTATGATTTGAGGGAGAGTTGGCTGCTATTTCTAACAGGTCTAGCTACCATGTAGAGGTCTCCTCCTTTGGCTCATACATATATACACACATAAGACAGTAAGGTATGTTTTGAGGGAGATTTGGCTGCTATTTCTACCATCTCTAGCTACCATGTAGAGGTCTCTCTTGCTTTGGCTCCTACATATATATACACACACATAAGACAGTAGGGTGTGATTTGGCTGCTATTTCTACCATCACCTAGCTCCCACATAGAAGCCTCCTTTCCATTGTCCCAGTTCCCTCCAGTTATTCATACAAGCCCCGACCATTGTCCCCTCTCTAACAGTACTTTTCTGACGCCTTTAAAACGGTCCTTATGCTATTTTCATTAAGCTTCATTAAGCTTCCATTGCCCCCTCTGGGGTTTTTTCTTTCTTTCTCTTTTTTTTTGAAGGCATTTCACTGAATTTCCTTGTGTCTGGTCTGTGCGTCTGTCGTAATTTATTCTTGCCAACGGCCGATCACTCTCTGTTTGTCTCTCTCTATATTTTTGTCTATCTCTATCTCTTTGTCTCTATCTGTCTATCTGTCTGTGTGTCCTCTCTCTCTCTTCTGGCTATTTCTATCTATCTATCTATCTATCTATCTATCTACCTATCTATCTATCTATCTATCTATCTATCTATCTACCTATCTATCTATCTATCTCCATATCTATCTATCTATCTATCTATCTATCTATCTATCTATCTCTGTCTCTTTGTTGCTCTCTCTCTCTCTCTCTCTCTCTCTCTCTCTCTCTCTCTCTCTCTCTCTCTCTCTCTCTCTCTCTCTCTCTCTCTTTCTGTCTATCTGTCTGTGTGTCTCTCTCTCTTCTGGCCATTTCTATCTCTCTCTCTCTCTCTCTCTCTATCTATCTATCTATCTATCTATCTATCTATCTCTGTCTCTTTGTTGCTCTCTCTCTCTCTCTCTCTCTCTCTGTGCCGCTCTGTCTCTGTAAACTACGAAACAAATGGAAGTCTGAAGGAGCAAGGTCGGGAGAATAAGGTGGATGAGGAATTTTTTCCCAACCAAGCTCTTCGATCTTCTGTGATGTGATCTTTGCAGTGTGGAGTTGCGCATTGTCCTGATGAAACTTCACTCCATTTCTTACTAAATTTATTTAAAATCACTACAATTGTTTCAAAACATTTTTAGACCTGTGGTATAATACATTGGTGAGATGTTGTGCAATCATTATCAGCCATCCACGGTGTAAAATGCACCTCCTCAGGTTATTGTTTAACTCTTTCGTTACAGTATTTCTGTTGAGATGCTCTGTGTTTCTTTCAATTAATTTTAAATATAACAAAGAATTTAGTAAAATAACTTAGTTATCATTAAGCTAGTGTTAGGAACATAAATTGTGACTAAGGTTTGGGGGAAGATTTTAATTCAAAACTTATGAAAACAAGACATTTGTACTACAGAGAGCCAGAGGTGGTTTCAACCAGGTTGGTATCAAAAGGGTTAAGAATTGTTTCTCTATTATATATTTTAACCCTTTTGTTACCATATTTCTTTTGAGATGCTCTGTGTTTCTTTCAATTAATTTTAAATATAACAAAGAATTTAGTAAAATAACTTAGTTATCATTAAGCTAGTGTTAGGAACATAAATTGTGACTAAGGTTTGGTGGAAGATTTTAATTCAAAACTTATGAAAACAAGACATTTGTACTACAGAGAGCCAGAGGTGGTTTCAACCAGGTTGGTATCAAAAGGGTTAAGAATTGTTTCTCTATTATATATTTTAACCCATTTGTTACCATATTTCTTTTGAGATGCTCTGTGTTTCTTTCAATTAATTTTAAATATAACAAAGAATTTAGTAAAATAACTTAGTTATCATTAAGCTAGTGTTAGGAACATAAATTGTGACTAAGGTTTGGTGGAAGATTTTAATTCAGAACCTTTGAAAACAAGACATTTGTACTCAGAGTCAGAGCCGGTTTCAACCAGGTTGGTTACAGACAAAACTAAACCCATTCACGTGTGTGTGTGTGTGTTATTATAGATTCATAAGTTTTGGACGGAAGGGCTACAATGCTTCGTGTCATTTCGTCTGTCCTTACGCCCTGAGTTCAAATTTCACCGAGATCTATTTTCCTTTCCATCTTTTCGGGGGTTGATAAAATAACTACCTGTCGAGTACTGGGGCTCGATGTAATCAACTGAACTCCCTCACCCACCCACCCGCGCACAAAAACCGCAGCAAACGACCTGGCTCTACGTTCGATCCCTGCTAGACTCACTTTCAGTGACCGCGTCTGTCTGCAGTGCACCTGCGGCTGCTGCAGTGAAATATGAAACTAATGGCTTTATAAGTCCACCAAATATGATAGATTGAGAGAACTGGAGTCAGCCTTAATTTGCATAAAGTTTGTAATAATTTCTGTTGGTAGTTAATTAATTGAAATATTAGATTGTGTACCAAATGACTGCAATGTTTGGATGGCTATGAGTCTGGCCTGAAAGAGAAATATAAGCAACCATGCATAGATAGACATGCATATGCTTGTATATAATATATATTTGTATGTGTGGCTGTGTGGTAAGTAGTTTGCTTCCCAACCACATGGTTCCGGGTTCAGTCCCACTGCGTGGCACCTTTCGCTAGCGTCTTCAACTGTATATCTATCTATCTATCTATCTATCAATCTATCTCTCTCTCTCTCTCTCTATAATATATATATATATATATATAATCTTTACTTACCAACCACATGGTTCCGGGTTCAGTCCCACTGCGTGGCACCTTTCGCTAGCGTCTTCAACTGTATATCTATCTATCAATCTATCTATCTCTCTCTCTCTATATATATATATACATATATATCTTTGCTTACCAACCACATGGTTCCGGGTTCAGTCCCACTGCGTGGCACCTTTCGCTAGCGTCTTCAACTGTATATCTATCTATCTATCTATCTATCTATCAATCAATCTATCTATCTCTCTCTCTCTCTCTCTCTATATATATATATATATATCTTTGCTTACCAACCACATGGTTCCGGGTTCAGTCCCACTGCGTGGCACCTTTATCGTTAGGGTCTGGTTGACTCCATTACCCTTCGTAACCTTTATATATATATATATATATATATATATATATATATATATATCCACTGGCCCCTTTTTGTAGTAAGTCACCCCGTACGGCTCTCTGGTATATATAGTGCATTGTGTGTGTGTCTGTATGTATGTATGTGCATGTGTGTAAAAAGTAAAGAGATTTAACAGCAGTCTGTTAGTGATATTTATCCCTCTTAATTAAATTAACCTCCCCCCCCCAAAAAAAAACTAATGAATAGACTACTAATTAAAACATTTTAAAATTAATTTTAGGGCATTATTATTAACGGCGGGGAATCTGAAGTCCTTCGATAAGAGCTTAACCAACGATGTAAACAAGTGCCCGGGTGATTGTATGCACCGGCGAGTAGGACCTGGGGATCGAACTCACAACTGGAGTGTTCGTAAATGAATCTTACTACGGCGCTATTTTAGCGAATGTGTAGGATGAACTGGTGGTGGTTGTAAATGGTCATTGAACTTGCTAGAAACTACAGTGAAAGTTCCCTCAAGTCATGCCCTATTGTCTTAAAATATAAAGTACACATTGGTTGATGTAGTCCTAGATACACTATGTCTGAATTAAAATTTTAAATTAAACATGATGGTCACTGCTGGAACACCTTCGATCAAATAGTTGCTAAGCTACAAACACCACCACCATCAGGAAGGAACGATACATTAGATAACGTAGTCCTAGATAGACTATGCCTAAATAAAAGACAGGATGGTCATATCTGGAAGTCTTTGATCATAGATGGACTGGATCAGGACTGATCTGGAGTTAAACAACAACAACAGGGAAGGACACATTAGATAATGTAGTCCTAGATACACTATGCCAGAATAAATGACAGGATGGTCACAGATGGGATATCTTTGAGCATAGGTCTACTGGATCAGGACTGACCTAGGGCTAAACAGCAGCAACAACAACAAAAGTCATACTTTATAAATGCTTGTTCGGTGTTAATAAGTGTACATTTACGTATTTGTCGTTTAATATGTTAATGTTATGTTAAATTATGTTGAATAACTTTTATGTTAATTAGTTAATTTCACGGCTTACTTTCGGCATGATAGCATTTCCACAACAGGTTGAGAGAGGGAGGGGCGGTGGGAGGAAGAGCGTGTGTGTGTGTGTGTGTGTCTATGTGTGTGTTCATGTCTATGTTTGCCTCCCCACCCCACCACATCGCTTGAACGCCGATTTTGGTGTATTTACGTCCCCGTAACATTAGCGGTTCGACAAGAGTAACCGGTTATATATGCACCAGATTTTTTTAAAAAAAAGAGAAAAACCCAAGTACGGCGAGCGACTCGTTCAAC
>NC_142957.1:11661961-11676961 GCF_046866305.1 Octopus bimaculoides | reverse complement strand
AATGGAGTGTGTGTATGTATGTATGCATGTAATGTAAGTGTATACATAATATATGTCTATCTATATTTATGTATGTATTTGTGTCTATTTATGTCTGCATGTATGTATTGATGTGTGTGTGTGTGTGTGTGTGTATATATATTTATATATATATATATATATATATATATATATATGTACGTACGTATGTATGCATTGGTGTGTTATATCTACGTCTCTCCCTCTCTCTCTCTCTCTTTATATATATATATATATATATATATATATATATATATATATATATATATATATATATATATATATATATATATATATATATATATATATATATAGGATCTTTTTTAAAACGGGGGCCACATTTTTCATTAACGAAACACTTTGAAACTTGGAACACTGGTAGAATGTGTCATATAAAACATCTTTTTTCTCTTAGTCCCTTGTCGTATTTCTGTAATTTCAACCAATCACTGACGTCCATTCAGCCGATATACATTAAGTGCCGACTACATAAACAAACGATTCTGAAACAATTAACCCTAACCCTAACCCTAGGGTTAGGGTTAAAGCAAATTTAAAATGAAAAAAGCAAATAAAACGAAGGTATGGGGATTAAATACGCTTTACATCGCTTAATCAGCCAAAGGAGTAAATGTAAACAACTGAATACTTGTCAGTGATTGGTTGAAATTATCGAAATAAGACAATTTTTTACATGAAATAAATTCGAATACAAAAATATTTTTCTGTTCTATAACACAAAATAGATAAGTATACGAAGTTTGAAAGTCTTTCGGTACCAAAAACACTACGTAAAACATTAATGAAAAATGTGGCCCCCGTTTTAAAATAGATCCTATATATATATATAAAACAAATAATAAATGAGTATATGCATATATATACGTACAAGTAAGTGCATACTTACATCTACCTGTGTATATAGGTGCATATCTGGGTACAGAACGTGTGTTGGTGAGAATATTATATGTACGTATTAGTATGTGTGTGTGTGTACATATTTCGTTAAGAGAGTTGTAGTGAAACTACCTCCCGCCATTAGATACAAACTACTATCGCCATTACATACAGCGTCAACACGAATTACTATGTACACCACACCAAACTCCGCGGCACATCTCTCTCTTCGATTCTGTTAGGTGACTTAGCTTCACCACAGTAAACAAACAGACAAGAGAACCACAGCCAGCGACGAACATCTGTATAACAAGAATCACGGCTAGGCATCGATGCCTCGATATCACAACTAGTGATCAGCTCTGCCAAACTCAGCCTCTCCTCACTTTCACATACAGAACTTTTCCTATAGTGTACTAACGAACTGGTATAATTGCTCACGTGTCATTTACTGACTCTTTCTATCTGCTGTAATAACTCACACATGTATCACTCACATACACACTTTTCTTTGTATGACGGCCTGTCTTTGATTATGTTCTTATATGTCGCATTCACACTCTCACACAGACATACATCTTTAACGCTACAATAAATATATCTGTTATTCATCTAATACGGTTGTGGTCTTTCATTACTGGTCATCTATGTTATCGACGCATAACATATCATCTATATACATCATTTGATATATATTTGTATGTTCGACCGTGTGACTCGTTTAAATAAAGGGAGTCCTCTGTTCTTCCATTCGTCACCATATCCCCTTTTATGAGTTCGCACGGTCGACCCTTACAGAGTGACTATAATAAATATTTATATGTGCGTATGTATATAAACACTAACATACATACATCATATAACAAGCATATCCGTAACACGTACACAATCATATATACTCGCACATGTATATACACATACTTTCGTATGTGTATGTGCGTCTATATATATGTGTGTGTGTGTGTTTCTATTTATACTCAGAAGCCTATACACACCCGAGTAATTTATACATCAACTGCTAAACAGGCTTCAAGCAACAGACAGCTCCGTGACCTATCGGTGACCGGATGTAGCTAGATTTGACAGGAAGTTGACAGTAAGACAGCCGAACACCATAACGGTATGTGTATCCATTTCACAATGGCGACACCATTTCTGTTTAGATGCGGGATTTAGATTAAAATAATTTAGAATATAAGACAAGGGTCGTGTTTTCACTGAGATCTCTGTTGAAGTCTCTGCTGTAGTCGTTTAGCCCTCGGTCGTCTCTGTTCGAGCCTGATTAGGCTTGTAAAATGGGTAACGGTGATATGTAGTTCTAACGTTGATTCCATGTCGATTGATTCCCGATTTCAATCGTTCGAAAAACTCCTGTTCAAACGTCACCGAGATTAGCAATTGTTAGAATATAGTACTGGATTAAGCGTTAAGCAAAATAAGGAAGTGCTTAGGGCATCAAAGGAAGGAGAATCAGCACCAGGGGAAATGGTAAATGATTTACGGCACAAAAAGAAATCATTTCAAACTGACTAAAATGATATTTAAAGTCGGTTTATATGATTGGAAATATAATTTTGAAGACTTTGCAATTCAGAAATGTGAGAAAACATATAAAGTGAACGTATACAAAATAAATCTACTGTAACCTCGAACCACCATATTACAATAGCGCATGTGCGATCTGACACACACACACACACACATACATGTGATTGGGAAGCAAGCTTCTTACCATGGGCTTCCTTCAGTTTCTGTCTACCAAATCCACTCACAAGGCTTTGGTCGGCTCGAAGCTATAGTACAAGACACTTGCCCAAGGTTCCACGCAGTGGGACTGAACCCCGAACCATGTGGTTGGGAAGCAAACTTCTTACCACACAGCCACGCCTGCATCTAATAAAAAAAAAAAGAAAGCTTCATTAAATTTTCCCTATTGTTTTTAAATAACGTTTCATTCTCTGTTTGAATAAAGGAAGTGGAAATTGTAATGGGCTCGAAAAAATTCTTAAACTTCCTAAAAATGTTTTGCTTTTCCTTTTTTCCGCAATGGCATCTCCCGGTTTTTTTTTTAAATGTGTTGTGCAAAAACTTTTTAAAAAAAGGGACAAAATCGGTCCGGAAGTTGGGGTGGAGTGCGGGGTGGATGCATAAATTTTCAAAAATATTTTTTTTCATAAAATGCTTCAAACCATCATTTGCTAGGGTGTGGTGAAAAAAAAAGATTTGAAAAATTGCCGTCAAAACAGAAAATCCAACTTATGTGGGTGTGCTATTCCACTTAAGTCCGCTAAGGTATTCTATTGCGAAAATTATTCGGCAAGGACGGGATACTCGGCTAGTATGTTTATTTACAAACACACATACACACATATGATGGGGATCTTTCTGAATTGACGGGCACGACTTTTCATTTGTGTTTTATGTAGTGTTTTTTGGTACCGAAACACCTTCCAACTTCGTATACTTGTATATTTTGTGGTATAGAACAGATAAAACATTTTGTATTCGAAGTTATTTCATGTACAAAAATTGTCGTATTTCGGTAATTTCAACCAATCACTGACGTCTATTGAAGTGAGGTGCCTGTCAATTCAGAAAGATCCTATGATGGGCTCTCCTGTCGCGGAGCTTTTTCCGAACGACCTGCACGAATGATTCGTTTATAGCAATCAAATGTTCGTGTCGCACATTAACTCACACTGTCCATCAGGTCAACATTACCTGTACAGGTGCAACTGGGTGCCACATGTCAGATGACGAAATGATCGCAGAGCAACGTGAAATGAAGTGCTTTGCTCAAGAACACAACGCAACGCCCGATCTGGCAATCGAACCCCACGATCTCGTAATCGCGAGTAACACCCTAACTCCTCAGACATGTATACACTCACATATACACCCACACACAGTCAAAAGACGAAATCGAGAGAATCTCAATATAGAAAACACTGTGTAGTGCTCAAATGGTTTGAACTCCCCCCTCCGATATCTAAAAAATATCAACGGTATGCTTCCGGGTTCAATCCCACTGCGTGGCACCTTGGACATGATATTGGTAATGTGTACATGTTTAACACATACGTAAATATACAACCGGTGTGTATATATATATATATATATATATATATATATATATATATATATATATATATATGCACACACACACACACACATAGACACACAAGCACATGCACGCACATAGATATATTAGACAATGAACAAGAAAGCACGAGAGTGACACACACACACACACACATACGCATATATATATATATATATATATATATATATATATATATATATATATATATATGCTTTTTTCGAAGCTTTGCTTCCTGTAAGTGCATACATACGGATGTACAGACGCGCGAACATGCGTTCGTATGCATCTATGTAGATGTTCATGTCTATATTTGTATATATGCATCAATCACTCATTACACACACACACACAAACACGTATATATTTATATATACATACATGCAGAGTAATTGAAAATGATATCGGAATGGAGGAAGAGATCCATTTCTATACGTGTAAATGCCACATCTGTACGTACACACACACACACACACACATATATATATATACATATACACACATATATATATATATATGTACACACGTGTGTGTGTGTGTCTATAAACCTATCACATATCTCAGCAGGCTGTTTCTCACGTCTCGGGTCGCTGGACAAACGGAAGTGGGGGCGAGGCGGCAGGAGCAAGAAGAAGAACAGGCGAAGCAGAAGGAAGATGATGATTCGACAGTGGGTACGGGGAACAAATATCTGATACATAACAGACATTTTGTAATGGACGTACTTCCGGTGTTAGCGAAATGCTGGCAACGAACGATGACTGCGATGAATACGTACGATGCTTTAGATCGGCTTTCAACACAATAAGATAATTTTACACCCAGCTAAGAATGATTAATACAGTCGCCACCGTTCGTGTTTCGTTCTGGAATTCTCACAGACGAAAATTCATTGAAAAATGTTCGGGTAGAACTTCTTTAGTAGCATGTCTGCAATCGAGAAAAGGATAGGTCGAAATAAGATGCCGGTGATTTTTTGTTCTCAACAGAATATTTCATACTTGTATTCTTTGCACCCGTTTGGCATTTTATTTTTCTTTACTTGTGTTTGTGTGTGTGTTTGTGTGTGTGTGTGTGTGTTTGTGTAGGTGGTGGTTTGACTTGTTAGGAACGGTAGACCAAACTCTTGTGAGTGAATTTGGAACGCGGCAACTAAACCTAAAAGCAGCACGTCTTATATTTATGCATACGTGTGTGTGTTCCACCACCGCATGACAATCGTTGTTGATCTGGTTATGATAACGATTGAATAAATACCAGGCTTTAAAAGATATTTTAATAAGTACTGGGGTCAAACTGTTCGACCAACGATTCTTCAAGTTGGTTCACCAAGATGGTTGCAATCCAAAGACTGAAACAAGTAAGAGATCGCTTCTCGGTCTTTTGGCTAAGATCAAAGTGTAGTATCTATCTTTATCGGCTTAATATCTGATTCGGTTCCTATTTGGAGCCATCGATATTAAACTGATTTTTAGAAAGAGGCGAAGAGTTAGGGGCTTGCTCCACGTTTGCCACAGGTTGGCCTGGCATTGCAGGACTTACAAGATTCAGCCCACTTTAATAGGCGCAAGCGTGGCTCTGTGGTAAGACGCTTGCTTCCCAACCACATGATTCCGGGTTCAGTCCTTCTGCGTGGAATCTTGAGCAACGGTCTTCTACTATAGCCTCAGGCCAACCAGAGCCTTGTGAGAGGATTTTGGTAGACGGAAACTTAAAAAATAGGCGGCGAGCTGGCAGAAACTTTCCAGATCAACTGGAACCCTCGACGTCGTAAGCGACGGAGTGCCAACAACAACAATCTATCTCTTCTCTTTATCTATCTATCTATCTATCTATCTATCTATCTATCTATCTATCTATCTATCTATCTATGTATCTATCTATCTATCTATCTATCTGTCTATCTATCTAACTATCTATCTATCTATATATTTGTGTCTCTATATACTCATAGGGTGTTTATGTATGCCTATATGCATTTATGAATAATTTGTACGGGAGTAATGTAGTCTATGTGTGTGTGTATGTTAGTATAAACGTGTATATGTAAATGTATCTACGCACACGCATAGGATAGTAGTAGTAGTTGGCTGCATCTCGTGTTTCCGAACTTGCAATCCAGTTCATTTTCCTTGGTGTTCGAACCGGAGATGGCTCCGCAATCCAAAGGTTGCATGAAACATACGGGGACATTGTGGACAAGGGATAGAAGGGGTTGGTTTGGGAAGGAGAAGGCGCTGCTTTTTCTCCCGTCTCTTGAGTTCAGCTGTTGCGACTCGGGCTTTCTCGAAGTCCGCTGAACCTGTTTTGATGGTGTGTCTCCAGAGGGGTGTGTTTGCCGAGTGCTAGACATAGGATACACAATAGATATCCGCCCTAAGATGCTACCTACGTGTGGTCTACACAATAACAACCACACCAACAACAACAACTACAACAGCAGCAGCGACACACATCTTAAAACAAGTCAACTATATACGGAAACACCGTTAAAAGTTACTGCCAGATCCGCCATTTTACCACGTACACTTTGTCCCTCTCTCGTGCTTTGCTGTTTCCATCCTGCTGTGTTTTTTAAAACAATATGGCATCCATTAATGACTGTAGTCACAATTTGACGAGTGTTACAATGTCGGCGTGCAATTATATATCCCTAAGATGTTCGCTGAAGCGAGGTTTGAGTAGTTGAAAACAAAACAGTTTTTAAACGGAATGGTAGTTTTTTTATGTATGTATGTATATGTTTGTGTGTGTGTGTGTGTGTGTGTTTTTTGTG
Organism: Octopus bimaculoides; assembly: GCF_046866305.1. Lineage (NCBI taxonomy): Eukaryota > Metazoa > Mollusca > Cephalopoda > Octopoda > Octopodidae > Octopus > Octopus bimaculoides. Next base: position 11,670,170 of record NC_142957.1, on the reverse strand, counting down.
GCTGTCATTTTATTTCTGTTTGTTTTGCTTTTACACCGCTGCTCATTAAATAAGTTATACATATATACTGTATGTATGTGTACCTGTGAATGTTTTTATGTATGTATCTGTGTAAAGGCATGTCTATGTCTATGTGTGTATGTATATATAGTGTGTATATATGTATGTGTGTGTGTATATATAGTGTGTACATGTACATATATTTATATATATATAGTGTGTATATATGTATGTGTGTGTATATATAGTGTGTATATGTACATGTATATATATACACATATATGCATGTGTACCAATAGATAAATAGATAGATAGATATGTTTGTGTGTGTATGTGTGTGCGGAAGTATATAGTTTGTGTATATTTGCGTCATATAGTGTATGTGTGTGTGTGTGTGTGTAGCTTATGTGTATCTAAGGATGTAGTTATTATTGCGTGTATATACTTACCTATATGAACATATATGTATGTATATATGTACCAACGTATAAGTTTCTAGGTATGTATGGATATATATACTTGTAAATAAACATATATATGCGGATGTGTGTGTGTATATATATATATATATATATATATATATATATATATATATATATATATATACGTGTGTATATGTGCCGGTGTATGTAGGTAGGTAAACAGAAGTGAAGGGGAAACGGAAAAGAGGTTTCAGAATATGGGTGAGTGTGAAGGGAGAGGGTTGAGTGGGGGGTGGGCCAGGGTGGAACAATGAAGAATTTTTTCCATCTCTACTGATTTGAAAATCAGATGTCACTTCCTTGTTCGCTGCTGTTTTAAGCGCTAATGTATATATAAACGGTGCAGTAATAGGGTATATATATATATATATATATATATATATATATATATATATATATATACATATATATATATATATAACTGCATTATCTTCTTGCTTGATATAGTCTCATTATATATATATATATATATATATATATATATATATATATATATATATTCTTTTATTTTATTTTTTTTACTTGTTTCACTCATTTGACTGCGGCCATGCTGGAACACCACCTTTTGTCGAAGAAATCGAACCCAGGACTGATTCTTTGTAAGCCTAGTACTTATTCTATCGGTCTCTTTTGCCGAACCGCTAAGTTACAGGGCCGTAAACACACCAGCATCAGTTGTCAACCACAGACAACCATCCTATACACACACACACACACACACACACACATATATACGACGGGCTTCTTTCTGTTTCCTTCTACCAAATCCACTGACAAGGCTTTGGTTGGCCCGAGGATATGGTAGAAGACTCTTACCAAAGGTGCCAAGCAGTGGGACTGAACCAAGAACCATGTGGTTAGAAAGCAAACTGTTACTCGGAGTTTCACCGTCCCGTTCATCGGACAGTATTGTTAGAAATACTCCCTCCTCTTACTACTCCTCTTACTGTTTTTCTCTCTGTCTCCCTCTCTCTCTCTCTCTCTCTAAATCCTCTTCCTCGCCCACGTTTGTCTTTCTCTCACTCTCTTTCTCTCTCTCACTCTCTCTCTCTATCTATCTCTCCCCGTGTCTCTCTCTTTCTCTCTTCCTCCCTCTCTCTCTCACTCTCCCTATCTATCTCTCCCCGTTTCTCTCTCTTTCTTTCTCTCTCTTACCCCCCCCTCTCTCTCTCTCTCTCCCTCACATCTGCGATGCAGAGCTATAGAGGGAGGGGCAAGCAGCTCTTAACTAAACGTACTGCCCTTCCACCAAACACACAAACACACACACCACCACCAAAACCACTACCACCACCATCACCACCCCCCACCCACCGCCCGCACAACACCCCCCACCCAGCAATTAGACCCAAAACAAACCGTCAGAAACTATTGTTGCTGAAAGAATAACAAAACCCAATTACGTCAACGCTAAGAGATTCTAATAACACCACCACCACCATCAGCGCCACCATCACACCGTCGCCATCACCAAATGGCACCACTCCCATCATCATCATCATCATCATCATCATCAACAGCACCACTGCCACCACCACCGCCATCATCATCATCATCATCATCGTCGTCACCATAATCACCACCACCAACAACAACATACACCACCACCACCATCACCATTACTAACGCCGCCACCACCACCACCACCGCCACTACTACCACTGCCACTACTACCACCGCCACTACTACCACCACCACTACCGCCACTACTACCACCACCACCACCGCCACCGCTACCACCACCACCACCGCCACCGCCACCGCCCCTACTACCACCGCCCCTACTACCACCGCAACTACTACCACCGCCACTACTACCACCATCAACAACAACAACAACAGCAACACATCCATCACCACCGTTCCAGCAGCCACCATAACCACATCATCATCTCCATCACCACCATCACCACTACCACCACCAACCTTATCATCATTATCATTATCACCATCATCATTATCACCATCATCACCACCACCATCAACATCATGACCACCACCACCACCACCACTACCATCATCATCAACACCATCATCATCATTATCATAAAATCACCACCACCACCACCATCATCATTGTCACCATTATCACTTACGGTTGAGTTGATTTTTATGCATTTCTCTGAAGAGAAAATTACATCTTTCTCAACATCACTCATTCCTTTGGAATGAACCAATCGTAATCTTCGAAACATATGTAGGAAATAAAAGAAATCATTTAATACATGCGTATAACTCCATTTTTTTAAACATATATATATATATATATATATGAGTGTGTGTGTGTGTGTGTGTGTGTTTGTGCCCCCGTCATCGCTTGACAACTGATGCTGGTGTATTTATGCCCCCGTCACTTAGCGGTCCGGTAAAGGAGGCTGATAGAATAAGTAACTAGGCTTACAAGGAATAAATCCTGGGGTCGATCTCTTCGACTAAAAACCAGTTAAGTCGGTGCTCCAGCATGGCCATAGTCAAATGACCGAAACAAGTAAAAGAAGATATTTTTATACAGTCACACACGTATAAATGTATGAGTTTATCTATGTATGTATGTATGTATGTATTTATGTATGTTTGTATACAGATGCCCCAGGGAGACATACTTGAACACGCTGTTGACAAGGCGATAACGGCGCAGCTATTAAAATAAACAAAGTTACATCATAAACAAATTGTGTATATATACCCGTCGTGATCACATTTAAACAACCGCGATACAAGCGGCGTATTTATATTTTGACTATACAACCGGCAGCGTTTAATTTAAATACCGTCTGTAATAAAACAGCGTATTCAGTTGAGATTTCCGTGCGTTTATATGTTTATATTAGATATATGTATGTATGCATGTATGTATGTATGTATGTATGTGCATCTATATATATATATATATATATATATATATACACACATACACACATATATATGAACGTGTGTGTATACATACACATGAATATATGTACGTGTGTGTGTGTATATATATTTATATGAATACATACATGAATTTATAAATGCGAGTAGGCATTATACACGTATGCATGTATGTATGTATGTATGTCACGTCTATTTTTTAATTATTATAAAAATCTTCCGCTGAGGAGGGACCCGATCTCCAACAAAGATACAAGGCCCCATCTTTGAGATGTAGTTAACACAAGCAAATACACATTTGGAACTGAAGAAAAGTCTTGCATATTTTTACTGTTCTTCCACTCACAGATTACATTTGTAATGTACGAATTAGCCGATCGATTTCTCTTTCTGAAAATCCCAGTTTACCCAGAATCCCTTAGAAGCATTTACTAACAAAACCTAGTGTTCCAATTATTATTGGTATGAATATGGAGTCATAGTCTGGATATAGAAGCTGGAGGTTTCGAAGCAGTTGTCCATAGATATTCTCTTTCTCGGCCTGTTATGTTTACATTTGACGTAAGTTTTGATGGGAATATTCCACCAGTATTCCTTGAGTTGGTGTTTAACAATTTATTCTGTAACAGAAGGATTTCCTAAGTTTATTTCAGGACAGTCCCTTTTGCGGATGGCATTGCAAATTGTTTTAGCAACAACATCGTGCTGCATAGGGAGGTAGCACCGTGAGGACATTTTAGGACAGGTGCTAATCACATGCGTGATGTCTTCCACAGAAACATAACATAGCCTACACATGCAGTTGCACCTTATATATATATATATATATATATATATATATATATATATATATATATATATATATATATATATATATATACATAGATACCTACACATAAATATACACAAAGCCACTCATATATATACACATATACATCTCCATATATACACATGCAGAGATAGATACACACACACACATACATCCCCATATGTATATATACATATCTGTGTGTATACGTATATAGATATATATACACATACACACACACATACACATTCGTATATGCACACGTATACACACGTATACACACATTCCTCTGTATGATTATATGTAATATGTATGTCACTATATGTCAACAAGATATCACACAGTGCCTCAACCTATAAAGGAGGGGCACAGGGTACATACATGTAAAATATATACACCCGCGCTCCCCTGACATTTATGTACATACATATGAAAAAGTGTGTATATATATGTATGTATTTATGTACGTAGGTAGGTGTGTATGTATGTATGTAGGTAGGTGTATATGTATGTATGTGTGTACGTATGTAGGTGTGTATGTATGTATGTATGTATGTATATTGGCATATTTGTATATATACCCGCGAGGATGTATGCTCGGATGTATTCCATATGCGTTGAGATATCAATTTGTACATAAATATTTATATACAGGAAAATATGAAAGAGTGCTGTGAATGTGTGAGTTTGTGTGTGTGTTTGTGTTTTTGTGTGTCTGAGGTGTGTTTGTGTGTGTGTGTTTGTGTGAGTGTGTGTGTTTGTGTGTGTGTTCTGTTTGTGTGTGTGTTTGTGTTTGTGTGTGTGTGTGTTTGTGTGTGTATTTGTAGACGTTTGTGTTTTGTTTGTGTATGCATGTGGACGTGTGATTGTGTAGAGTAGAACTTAACTGGCGAATAAATATACTTCTGTACACACACACACACACACACACACACACACACACACACACATACACACACACACATACACTTTTATTCTTTTACTTGCTTCAGTCTTTTGTCTGTGGCCATACTGGGGCACCGCCTTTAGTCGAACAAATCGACCCCCCCCCCCAGGACTTATCCTTTGTAGGCCTAGGTGAATTCAAAATCAAATTACCCAATGACCTTTACCTTGAAAGTGGTACCCTTTCAAATCTATGTGATTTTGTATACGCTGACCTTAAAAATAACTTGACAAACCCTGTGTGGCTTGCAAATAGAACCATCGTTACTCCAACAAATGAAGCAGCACAGTTTGTGAATGATTTTCTGTTGACCAGGATCCCTGGTGAGCTAAAAAAATATACAGAAGCTCAAATACATTTGATAATGAAACTCTCAGGGTTTCCACCACACGTTCTCAAAGTTAAGAAAAAGACGATGTATAATGCTTCTGAGAAATTTAGATGCTACTAATGGACATTGCAATGGCACACACTACATCGTTGTCAGTTTACATGGTCATGTTATTGAGGCTGAGGTTGCTTCCGGTCCTTGTGCAGGATCAACTCTGCTAACCCCAAGAATACCACATGTATCTCAAGAAATGGAATTTCCGTTTGCATTTACACATAAACCATTTCCTGTCAAGCCAGCTTTTGCCTTGACATGTAACAAGGCAGAGAGACAGACTTTGGAACAAATTGGAATATATCTTCCGACGCAATTCTTCTCACATGGTCAAGCTCTATGTTACATTATCTAGAGTCCGAGAGAAGGCTAATCTAAAAATATTGGCCGAGAGAAATGGAAACAATATGATTACTGACAATTGTGTCTACAAGTAGATACTACAAGTAGATACCACACACACACACACATACATATATATACATATATATACGACGGTCTTCTTTCAGTTTCCGTCTACCAAATCCACTCACAAGGCTTTGGGTGGTCCGAGGCTATAGTAGAAGACACTTGCACAAGGTATACTATGCAGTGGGACTGAACCCGGAACCATGCGGTTGAGAAGCAAGCTTCTTACCACACAGCCACTCCTGCATGTATATATCTATGTGCGCGCGTCTTTGTGTCGGTGTGTCTCCCCCGCTATCACCGCTTAACAGCCGGTGTTGGTGTGTTTACGTTCCCGTAACTTAGCGGTTTGGCAAAAGAGGCCGATAGAATATGTACTAGGTCTTTAAATAAAATAAAGAAGTGCCGGAGTGAGGGTGGGGGGTCGATTTGCTCGACTACAAAACCCTTCAAGGCGGTGCTCCAGTATGGCCGCAGTCAAATGAATGAAACAAATAAAGGAATAGACATTATACACATATGAGTATGTGTGTGCAGAGAGAGAGAGAGAGAGAGAGAGAGAGAGAGAGAGAGAGAGGTAGATAGCTGTGCCCTGTTACAAACGCACACGTTTGTACAAGTACACACGTGTGACAGTGTATATACAAAGATATGTACATGTACATGTAAATATACACCCTTCACTAAATAAACATTCAATTAAGATTTTTTTTCCTAGCAACATATGTTGGCTGTTAATACGTTATACGTATGTAAGCATGTATATATATATATATATATATATATATATATATATATATATATATATATATATATATATATATATATATATACATACATATATATATGAAATATATGAAAAGAATGCTAAAGAGATATATATATATATACATACTGTATGTACAGGGTGGCCCAAAAGAAGGTTTACAGTTGTTCAACTATCTCTTTGGCATTCTTTTCATATATTAACAGTTTAGATCTTAATTATAAAACAATAGGAAAGCATTATTCTATGCTAATTTCATTAATTGCAAGATAGAAATTTAACGTTTCGGCCAGCTCGCCGCCTTCGTAAAGACAGATATTTAAGATCAACTTGGCCGACGGTATCTCTCGCTCCGTCTCTCTCTCTCTCTCTCTCTCTCTCTCTCTCTCTCTCTATATATATATATATATATATATATATATATATATATATATATATATATATATATATGCTTCTCAACCGCATGGTTCCGGATTCAGTCCCACTGCATGGCACCTTGACCAAGTGTCTTCTAGTGTAGCCTCGGGTTGACCAAAGACTTACAAGTGGGTTTTGTAGACGGAAACTAAAAGAAGCCCGTCGTACATATATATTTCAACATTCCAGAAGCCTGAAGGAGTCGGGCTCACGTTAAGAGCCTGCGAAGCCTGATGTAGCACAGAACCGAATCAAACTTCTTTACATAATAATAATAATAATAATAATAATAATGATGATAATAATTAGAGGGTGATGAGAAGAACAAAAATATGGGAAAAAGAAGTCGAAGACGAAATGGAGAAGGAAAACGAAGAGAAAGAGGCGGAGAAGAAGAAGAAGAGGAAGACCGAAGGAGACGAATGAAGAAGAAAAAGACGCACAAGACAAAATATAAGAAGAAAGAAAAGAGCAAGAAGGAAAAGAAGGGGAAGAAGACTCTGTGTGTGTGTGTGTGTGTGTGTATGTACTCCTGTGTGTGTACATATTATGCGTATGCTATCGTCTGCTTTCGTGCGTGTGTGTGTATATATATATATATGTGTGTGTGTGCGTGTGTGTGTGTGTACTCCTGTGTGTGTACATATTATGCGTGTGCTATCGTCTGCTTTCGTGCGTGTGTGTATATACATATATATATATATGTGTGTGTGTGTGTGTGTGTGTGTGTGTGTGTATGTGTTTGTGTGTGTGTGTGTTGGAATGTTATTTCAGTGCAAACAGCCCCCCCCCTCCTTCACCCACCTCATTTAAACAGCCGACTTGGTTTAGTTGGGGTAAAATGGTTGTTTAATCTAACATATGTTGTAAACGTGTTTTCATGCCGTGTCTTCTCTATATACACACTCACCGGGTGTATATATAATATCAAACATGGTCTGAGATTTAATCAACCGGCAACACCTGGCTGTCTGTCTGGCTGTCTGTCCGTTCGTCCGTCCGTCTGTCTGTCCGTTCGTCCGTCTGTCTGTTTGTCTTTCTGTCTTTCTCACTCCACGTGTTGTTTTGTGTGTACGTGTGTGTGTGTGTGTAATTTCAATTTACAATTCTTTTATTCTTTTACTTG
>NC_142957.1:11646961-11651961 GCF_046866305.1 Octopus bimaculoides | reverse complement strand
TAATTAAATTTTGTTAACGTATGTAGTATTTAATTCCATTTGTTTATCTATGTATTGTATTATACTTTGTTCCTATTATTGGTTTATGGGTAACATGTTGTCACATGCTGTGGTTTGTTAGTGGCGTATGTTAGTGTTCCATTCTAGTTTCCTATTCAGGCTAGGTTTCCCTTCTATTATGTGTGTAGCTTCAGTAATTTGTCTAAGTGCTGCATCACTGCTATGTGTAGATAAGATTTTAATTTCTATGTTGTTGATTGAGCCTCTATGTTCTTGCTCAGCGTGCTGGTACAGAACTGATGAGTTCTTCCCTTCCTTAAGTTCCCTCCAATGTTCGTTTGCCCGCTCCCCTATACTCCTTGCTGTTTCGCCTACATATGTCGTTGTCTTATTTCTGCATCGTCCCTCTGTACATCTTATACTATAGACCACATTTCTGGTTTTGCAGTTCGTTTGTGGGCTAAATCTACATACGATACAGTTCCTATCAGTGCAGGGGGTTCTACTGAAAGGGTATGTTCTACTGATAAGGGATTTGATAGGGTTGCCTGGCCTTTCAACAACCTTAATTCTTAGCTTAAGTTTGTCTAGGGCCCTTCTAAAGCGGTACGCCAGTTCGCCTCTAGGGGTGGTGTCGACGAACATGACGCTTTGGTACTTGTGGCTATTGTACCATGAGCTTGCCTTCCCTATTTTCTTCTTAGTTCTTTCTATGGTGTTCCATGATTTGCTCCTATAGAGTGGGCAAATCTCATTCCTATCGTTGCGTTTGATTGTTTCAAACTTCTTCATAGCTCCTTTGTAAACCCTGATCCTTTCTTTATGGCTGTAACCCGAGAACTGCATGCGGTGGACGAAATGTTGTATATGTCTCTTTAATTCTGTAGGGTCGCACATGCAGGAGACATTTCGCATTACTCTGACGAGGTCTGCCATCAATATGTTGAATTTGGCATTGTCCGCAATAGCCGAGTTCCGGTGGGTCAGGTACTTGGAGGCCATAGGTTTTGTATAGTGTGAATGGAGGATTCTGGTTTTATTGTTCTTAGTTTCTAGCCAGAGTTCAGTATCTAATACAGGTAATCTATGGTTAGGGTGTTTAGTAGGGTAGTCTATCGTAACTCTAATACTCTGGTGGATGGAGTTAGCTATTTGCTGGATGCTCTCCATAGTCTTAGTTTCTATTTCTATTTCAGGGGTACTCTCTTGTGGGGGTGTCTTTACCACTAAGTTGATATCATCGACATATCGAGAGTACACATTCACGAGTATGGAGTTCTGTGTCAGGCGTTCCTTAAGCCTTCTGTCCCACCATACCATGAAAAGATTGGCCACATCACCGGCGATACTAACCCCGATGGCTGCCCCCTCGTCCTGGGCGTATAATTTGTTGTTAAATTTAAAGGTGTGGCCTTTTAGGGTGACCTTTATACTAGCTCCTAGTGCATGTGCGATCATTTTCTTTACCTGGTGGATATTAGTGGGGGTCCGTATGGCTCTGGTCCATCCACTCCATCTCTCTATAGGGGTCTTCCTAGCCAAAAATGTATATATATATATATATATATGTAGACAGTTTGATTGTCCGGAATCAAGAGGACGGCTCAAGAAACTTATTTCTGCCTCGATAAACGTTACCAGCACATGTACGCACTCATACACACATGTATATAGACCAAAGCCTTCTGAGTGGATTTGGTAGACGGAAACTGAAAGAAGCCCGTCATAAATGTATGTGTTTGTCCCCACAACCGCTTGACAACCGGTGTTGGTGTGTTCACGTCTCCGTAAACTTAGCAGTTCGGCTCGAGATCCCGATAGAATAAGGGCCAGGATTAACAAAATATAAGTACTGAAAGGTCGATTCATTCGTCTAAAAACTCTTCAAGGCGGTGCCCCAGCATGGCCGCAGTCTAATGACCGAAACGATTAAGGGATAATATGTATGTATGTGTGTGTGTGTATGTATGAATGTGTGTGTAAATATTATGTACGTGTGTATGTATGTATGTATGTATGTATGTATGTATGTATGTATGAACGTATGCATGTATGTACGTACGTATGTATATGTGCATGTATGTACATTTATACACAATCATATATACACATACATACAGGCATATATACACGCATACATACGTCCGTACATGCATACATATTTACACACACATACATGAATACATACATACACACATATATGCACACACTCATACATACAGGCATACATATACTCATACATACGTACGCACATACATATTTACACACACATACATACATACATACATACATACATACATATGCATACATACACATATACAAACATATTTACACACATACATGCGCACATACATTCACACATACATATTTACACACGTATACATACTTACAAACACACACACACACACACAGATACATACATAATACACAAATACACACACACACACATAAATGCAGTACACGAATACAGAAGAAGGAAGAGCACTTCCTACCCCGCCACCTCCCACGCCCTCATCGGAGCTACTTCAAAATCTATCCATGCCCACCACACCCCATAACCTCAGCATCACGTGACACAGGAGTTGGGGCGACTGAGAGAAACCCTTCCACCCCTCCACGATAAGGCTGACCCCTTTAGGTACCATCAACACGCCGCCACCACCACCACCACTACCGCCACCACCACCACCACCGACACCACCACCACCACCACCACCGACACCACCACCACCACCGACACCACCACCACCACCACCACCACCGCGACCACCACTTTCACCAACACCATCGCCACCGCCGCCACCACAGTTTCTATTCCTTATCTTGTTGTCCACCCCTTTCTGTAATTACGGGTGGGAGGGGATTTCAGGGCTGGATTATGTTTCGGTGAGATTGGGTGGGAGGCAAATGGAAGCGGAGTGGGTAGAGGTGTAGAGGTTGATAAAGATAATCCCTTATTATCCGTCTGTCACTTTCTCGCTCCCTCCCTCCCTCCCTCCGTTAATTTCTCTCTCTTTCTTTCTTTCTTTCTCCCTCCCTCTTTCTGTCTGTCTCTTTCTCGAGCAAATCGACCCGAGGACTTATTCTTTGGAAGGGTCGAAATTCGAAAACAATTTCTGTTACGTGTTGCCACAGTGTGTCTCCACAACCCGTCCTCATTTCCCGTTTCTGCTCCTTCATCGAGTTCCCCCTTTTTTTTCTCCTACCCCCGTCTCCTCCCCGAGTAGGGTGGTATTTGGTAAAAGGGATTTAATTGTAAGTGCAACGACGGTAACAAAGTCGTCATTGGAGTACGAGGTCTGTCACCAGGCGTCTACGCCCTGCAGTTCTGCATTCACGAAATGTTCACAAACATTACGGACTTCCTCGCACACACGCACACACACGCACGCACACACACACACACACACACACACACACACATATATATATACACAGTTAGATGTATTTGCACACACACACACACACATACACAGTTAGATGGGATCTTTTTTAAAACAGGGGCCACATTTTTCATTAATGTTTTACGTAGTGTTTTTGGTACCGAAAGACTTTCAAACTTCGTATACTCATCTATTTTGTGTTATAGAACAGAAAAATATGTTTGTATTCGAATTTATTTCATGTAAAAAATTGTCTTATTTCGATAATTTCAACCAATCACTGACGTCCATTCAGTCGATATACATTAAGTGCCGACTACATAAACAAACGATTCTTCGTTTTATTTGCTTTTTTCATTTTAAATTTGCTTTAACCCTAACCCTAACCCTAACCCTAACCCTAACCCTAACCCTAACCGTAGGGTTAGGGTTAGGGTTAGGGTTAATTGTTTCAGAATCGTTTGTTTATGTAGTCGGCGCTTAATGTATATCGGCTGAATGGACGTCAGTGATTGGTTGAAATTACAGAAATACGACAACTTTAACATGGAATAACTTAGGGATTTCTTTTTTTTTTAAGAAGACTAAGAGAAAAAGATGTTTTATATGACACATTCTACCAGTGTTCCAAGTTTCAAAGTGTTTCGTTAATGAAAAATGTGGCCCCCGTTTTAAAAAAGATCCGTTAGATGTATTGGTATACACACACATATACTTTCCCATGCAAGTACATACAACACACAAACACACTCACATACATACATACATACGCACACACACGCTTACATACATACACATAAATACATTTACACACATACTCGCACACACCATATATACGCGTGCACATGTATATATATATGTGTTGACGTGACTCTATCTATCTATCTATCTATCTATCTATCTATCTATCTATCTATCTATCTATCTATCTATCTATCTATCTATCTGTCTATCTATCTAACTATCTATCTATCTATCTATACCTCTGTCCTGGCCTCTACTTCACTGCTATACCCTTCTGTCCCTCCCTCCTTGTTCCACTTCCTCCCTCCACCATCCTCTCTGCTCTCGTGTGACCTGTGGTCAACTTTCTTTTCACTCCAGCCGCTGTGAAGGCAAGACGAACTACTAGCGTTCTACCTCAGATTTGCGTTTGGCCGTACGGCTTTTGAATGTTGTTTTCACTGTCCATTTTTTCCTGTCTTGGTTTGTGTTTGCCACCTTGGAATCCTCTGTGTAGTGGGTTGATCCACTACTCAGGAAGAGACTATTCTAGAGTACGTTCTGTCTTATCTTCGAAACGTCAGGTTAGAATAGAGACAGCTGATGAAGGAATATTCCAAGTGGCTTTCCGTTTTCCTATGTGTTCGTTCCGTTGTCTGTAGTTCATTGTTCTAACGTCCTGTACCCTGATATGCATGTATATACACATGTAGATGTAAGTATGTACATATATGTGTGTATACATGTATATATATTCTTTGTATTATTATATATATATATATATATATATATATATATATACGTGTGTGTGTGTGTGTGTGTGTGTGCGTACACATACATATATATACATAAACACTCATCTGCACGCACACGCGCGCGCGCACACATACAAGC
>NC_142957.1:11629461-11631961 GCF_046866305.1 Octopus bimaculoides | reverse complement strand
TTTTTTCTTCTTTTGTCTGTGAATTTATAAGAATTTTTTTTTTTTTTCTGGTATAAAATCTACCAGAAGTGGCGAAAACAAATCCAAAGTGAAGAGACCTCGGATCGAAACAAGAGAGCAAAGAATTGGGCCCGGGGGCACAATCACAGGACAATAGATAACGAAATAGAGAGAAGAGAAGAGATGTTAGGGGTGGGGTACAGTTCTTGATGTTGTGGTGGTGGTGGTGGTGGTGGTGGTGGTGCTGCCGCCGCTGGATGCATTTGTTGGGTCCACATGTGCCCTTCTGAGCGCGGTTACTCCTTCCTTTGTGGATCAGTGATATCTGGTTCCGGTTCCGGTTCTGGACCTGGTAATGATGGGGGTAGAGTCTGAGTCGCTGGTAGTGTTTGAGGCTGGGCCGCTGGTGGAGATTCGGGCTGGGGCGCTGGTGGAGCTGGCGGCTGAGCCGGTTGTGGACCTTGACGGCTTTGCTGTTGAGGCTGTTGCTGAGTTTTTTGCTGGCCCTGTTGGTCAGCTTCTGGATTGTCTTGCTCTTCCCGAAGCATTACTTCACCCGACTTCGGCCTTATCAGATCTTTAATCATATGAAACAGTTCTTTGTTCGTGTAATCAACGTCGTCATCTCCGTTCTTGGTACCGTTAGTTTTGGTCTTCCTCTTAATTTTGTCCTGTTCAGACATGTTCGGATAAACGTGATTTATTAAGTTCACGGGGCCATTCCCCTCTCCGTCAGTCATCATGAACAACTGATAAAATAAATATAAGCAGAAGAAAAATGCGAAAAGATCGTACTCCGGGCTGCTTAATATTGGCATGTTTAAAATATATATATATATCTTACTTCCCCGGTCTGGTGTGGTATAATCGTCTTCCTTTGCCCCGATCTGGTGCTGTATATTCTATTTTCTTTTTCCCGGTTTTGTGTCTTGTTCAGCTTTTAATTCTTCTGGTCTTGCACTTTACACTTTCGGTAGGTTCAGCTCTGGAACGCTAAATCCACAAGTTTTTTTTCAATCTCTCTCTCTGTTTATTTTCTTATATTTCTTTCTATTGGAGAGCGTCGGCTCGAAACGTAAAAAGACTTTCTCCCTTTCCCGAGCGTCAAACTAATACACTTGCTTGTTGTTCATACACCTGTCTTCGTCTTTCGTTTTTTTCTGTAAATTACAACTATATATATATATATATAACCTCTGTTATACAACAAACTCTCTTGAAATTTCTTTCTTTCTGGACTTCGGTTTCTTCTTTTTTTTTCTTTCGTGTTTAAACTGAATCCACCTTCACTTTCCTTCTCTTATTTCTTCTCAAACTTTCCAAACATTTCTTCCTCACATCAAACCTTGATTTCCATCTAACGACCTTCCTTTCTGAATTCTGTTAATATTTAATTATAGTAATTTCACCCGCTTCAATTTCTTTTCTTTCCTTCTCTTTCAAATTTAATTCAATTTTCTTTCCTTTTTCGTCTTGTCACGTACTTAAAACAATTTCCCAACTATTCTTTCTCTCTCTTCTTTTTGCTAATTCTCTATATTTCTTTTTCCCAAACTTATCCAAACATATCCCGTATCCCTTTCTCACATCAAATTCTCATTTTCGACTACAATCCAAAGACGAAAGAAAACCCACAAGAAAAAATAAAAACCCTCGCCAAACAACAAACCAGGACTTAAAAACAAAACCAAAATAAGTGTCTATCAACAGGGTCTGGAAACTCCGTTGTCTCTTCACTTTAAATATATCCTTCTCCTTGACACTTTTTTTTTCCTTTTCATTTCAAACCAGGATAATACGGAAAACCCTTAAATCCACGATTGCAAGGAGACGTTTCGTTAAAGAAATGGTTTCTCATATTTAAACAGAGAGAAAAGACGTTTCTTTTTCCTTCTTTGCCACTTTTCCCTTCTTTCTTTCTTTCTCTCTTTTTTTTTTCTCTTTCAATGAATGAATAAGCAATAACACACCAACAACATCTGACAAGCTTATTTCGGATCTATTTTTCTTCCTTTTTTCTTCTTTTTTTTTTTTTTTTTTAAGTCTTTTAGATCCGATTCTATTGTGATGTGTTTCAGCTACATTTTAAGTGGCCCCCACTACAGACGGACTCATACACAAGCAATAGAGCTTCGTGCTAATAATGTGTTTGTTGTTGTTGTTGTTGTTGTTTTGTTGCTTTTTTCTTTTCTTTCGTCGTTTGTCTTTCAAGAAGGAAAAAAAAAAATTGAGAAACAAGTATGACTGCAGTGTATATCTCTAAGCCTTCCTCTCTCTCTCTCTTTCTTTTTACACACGCGCACACACATACACACACACATGCATATAATATACATACATCGATAAGCAATTCTTGATACACATGCATACATATATATACATATATATATATGCAAACGTAAATGCATATATGTGTATATATATACATATTCACAAATATGTGTAAGTATAAATATATATATATATATATAATATATTGCTTGCATACATGAATGTATAC
>NC_142957.1:11596961-11624461 GCF_046866305.1 Octopus bimaculoides | reverse complement strand
GCGGTGTTGCCACAGGTAACATAAATGCATATGAGCATGCCAAGGTCGCTGTGAACATCAGGTAGAGTGGATTCATTCTAATTGAGATAGCCTGCATTGGAAGGAAATCACCATAAATTATTGTTCGTTAAATAAAGATTAGGTAAAATGGTAGAGAGGGTATTCTTACGAAATCTTTTGGAATATCATCCTTGAGTTGGTTTTAAGCTGCATCCAGTAAATGGGTCCGAGGTTGGTTGGCTGGTTTGACAAAGATCTGATAGATCGAAGGACTGCATTGTCCTCCGGTGTCTGGTTTGGTATGGCTTCTACAGCTGGATGCCCTTCCTAATATCAACCCCTTTATAGCGGTGGGGTGGGGGGTGGGGCAATACAATCAACAAGTGTACTTAAATGGAATAGTCCAGCATGGCCACTGTCCAAATGATTGCAACTTTGTTGTAGAAGAATAAAATCAAAATGGCTCGTTAACTTACCAATTCTGCCATAATTGGCATCAAGATGGTGGCTGTGGCTGTGTTGCTGGTTATTTCTGTCAACATAGCAACGATGAAGCCCAGGATCAAAGCCATCACCCATGGGGTTATCGATGAAAGGCCCATGAGGTTATCACTGATTACAGCAGATAATCCAGATTCCTGTTGAAACCAAAGATTAATGGGAAAATAAATGAATGGCACAAATATAATTGGGAGTTTGTGAAGAAGTTTGGAGATAATGAGGTATATTAATCCAAAATAGAGATGAACACTCGTGTTCCATGTGACAGAGTTGATAATTGTTAAGAGATTCCTAAACATGAAACCAATGGTAGCCTTAATACACAAATAAAGGATCTTCATCCACCATTGCAGTATTGAGCACTCATTCTCATTGTTCAATATTTATATATGTATATATATATGTGTGCCTGTCCATGTGTGTGAGTGTGTGTGTGTTTGAAGATACATGGCTCAGTGGTCAGTGCATTGGGCTTACAATCACGAAGTTGTGATTTCAATTCCCAGACCAGGCTGTGTGTTGTGTTCTTAAGCAAGACACTTTATTTTCCATTTTGCTTCAGTTTACTCCACTCTAGAAATGTGTTGCAACGTCACTGGGGCCAAGCTGTATCGACCCCTTTGCCTTTCCCTTGGACAACATTGCTGCCCAACCATGTCATCTTGGGTCCAATCTCATCGTAAACCCTTCAGGCAAGTATCTTCAACTGTAGCTATGGGGCTACCCAAAGCATTAGGATTGGAATTTGTAGAGGGAAATTGTGAGAAGCCCATCATGTATATGTTTTGGTGTGTGTGTGTGTGTGTTTGTATGTGTTTGCTGTACCATAACCTAGACATTATATATATATATATATATATATATATATATATATGGCCCCCTCCCTGCCCCAGCTTACTGGCTCTGGTCAAACCATCCAACCCATGCCAACATGGACAACAGATGTTAATGGATGGTGATGATAGATGAGGCTAAACACCAAAACTGAATCAAAGATATCAATTAAAATTAACTTGCCTCTAATTCTACCTCAGTTCAGTTTAATTTCAACTTACCTTCGAAACAGCTGCTATGGCGAATCCACCCCCCAGTAGTAAGATGATGCCCCAGTTCAATCTAGTCTCCACGATCTTCCATGTGAGTATGGTGGGCCAACCTCCAGCGCCATGCCCTGTTAAATAAACAGTAGAGAACATGTTTATGATTAAATACAGTTTATGATTTTGTTCTTATTCTTTTACTGGTTTCAGTCATTTGACTGTGGCCATGCTGGAGCACTGCCTTTAGTCGAGCAAATCGACCCCAGGACTTATTCTTTGTAAGCCTAGTACTTATTCTATCGGTCTCTCTTTTGCCAAACTGCTAAGTTACAGGGACGTAAACACACCAGCGTTGGTTGTCAAGCAAACACAGACACACACAAACACAGACACACAAACACACTATATACATATACATATATATATATGACAGGCTTCTTTCAGTTTCCATCTACCAAATCCACTCACAAGGCTTTGGTCGGCCTGAGGCTATAGTAGAAGACTCTTGCCCAAGGTGCCACACAGTAGGACTGAACCCGGAACCATGTGGTTGGTAAGCAAGCTACTTACCACACTGACAATGAAAATTATATATATATATATATATATATATATATATATATACATATATAAAATTCCTAGGCAATGAACTATACACCTTGTTGTACAGTTTTATATAGACACAGAAAGGACCAAAAACAACCCTACCTTTCCAGGAGAATCTGGGAACTTTGGCCGGCAAAATAAACAGCAAGATAGAAATAAACATGGCCGCTGTTGTATCCGTGATATACCTGTAGAATGGAAAGGATTAACCCTTTAACGTTCAGATAATTCTGTCAAATCTACCATATTTTAGCGTGTATAAGGAACCCATTTTTGTCAAAAATTAGGTTTAAAAATATGGGAGTTTCTTACACAAGGATAGTATTATAATCCCTTACAAAGCCATTTTTTCCAAATTCTAAACTCCAAAGATTAGTGGGGTTCCTTATGCATGTTAAAATATGGTAATTCTCGTTTATCCACATAGTTTTGAATTAATCATGGATTATCTCATAGCTTTGAGGTTTCAGTGATGGGATTGTTTATTTTTAGAATGACATTGTAGGGTAGGTGTGAGAGGCTGGATCTGGCCAGTTTTTAATTCAGAACTTTTAAAAACAAGACATTTGTACTACAGAGAGAGAGAGAGAGGTGGTTTCAACTAGGTTGGCATCAAAAAAGGTTAAGAATTGTTTCTCTATTATATATTTTAACCCTTTTGTTACCATATTTCTGTTGAGATGCTCTGTGTTTCTTTCAATTAATTTTAAATATAACAAAGAATTTAGTAAAACAACTTAGTTATCATTAAGCTAGAGTTAGGAACATGAATTGTGACTAAGGTTTGGTGGAAGATTTTAATTCAAAACTTATGAAAACAAGACATTTGTACTACAGAGCCAGAGGTGGTTTCAACCAGGTTGGTATCAAAAGGGTTAATAGTATAAAGGGAAGTCTTACTTGTCCTCAAACAAGTTCTTTCATCCTTATTTTAGCTCTCTCTTTCCAGCCTTGCCTATCACTACTTTGATAATATAAAAGTAAGCCTTGCTTGTCCTCAAACAAGTTCTTACAGTCTTATGTTAGGTCAGCCCTTCGAGCCTCGCCCATCACAACTTTAGTAAAATCAAAGTAAGCCTTACTTGCCTTCAGACACATTCTTCCACCCCTACGTTTACTCTGCCCTTCCAGCCGTGCCACTCACTACTTCAATTATATAAAAGTAAGCCTTACTTGTCTTTAAACAAGTTCTTCCACCCTCCAGCCTCCTGCAGGTCACGTGTTATCCAGAGAAGAGTGAGAACTAGGAAACAAACACCAGTGAGGATCTCGGCGAATCTGGAAAAGATTTAAAAGGGATTCCGGGGTGAAAAAAGAAGAGGGTTTGGTTTATGACTAGGGCTGTGGTGGTGGTGGAGTTGGTTGCAGTAGTGGTAGTGGTATGTGTGTGTGTGTGTGTGTGTGTGTGTGTGTGTAGTAGTAGTAGTAGTAGTAGTAGGAGCAGGAGCAGGAGTAGTGATGTGGTGGTGGTGGTGGTGGTGGTGGTGTTGTGTATGTGCTTGTGTAATAGTAGTAGTAGAGGTGGCAGCAGTAGTAGTAGTGGTGATGGTGGTAGTGGGTGTGGTGTGCGTGTGTAGATGTAGTAGAAGTAGTAGTAGCAGCAGCAGTAGCAGCAGTAGTAGTATGAGTGTGTGTGTGCGTATGAGTGTATGTGTGTGTATGAGTGTATGTGTGCGTTTGAGTGTATGTGTCTTTGGTCTGCAGGCGGTTGATTCCCCACCCCCCCACCCCCGTCCCTCCTTTCATGACTATACATACGAGATGTTCCCTAAAGCCCTCAGCTCTGCCTGAATCAGTCTCCTAACCCTCCTGTTATTTCCTGTCCCGTTCTTGTTGCAACACCACAATTTCGGATTCCTGCAAATGGAAACAAAGAATTTTAACCATTCTGAGATATTTTGTGCTTAAAACACACACACACACACACACACACACACACACACACACACACACACACACACACACACACACACACACACACACACACACACACACACACACACACACACACACACACACACACACACACACACACACACTGTGGTGGTGAAATCCTGACACCCCTGTGAGAAAGCAAGTGAACTGTCCTAGAACGTATAAGGGCGCATGTGCACTGTCAGTGAAGGACGGTGTGGTGTGCGCAGGCGCTTTGTGAAGACAGTCATAGATTTGATTGCGGCCATGCTGGAGCACCGCCTTTAGTCAAATAAATCAACCCTGGGACTTATTCGTTGTAAGCCTAGTACATCTTCTATCAGTCTCTTTTGGTGAACAGTTAAGTTACGGGTGACGTAAACACACCAACATCGGTTGTCAAACATAGACACGCAAATACATACATACATACATACACACATACACATATATTCACGATGGGCTTCTTTCAGTTTCCATCTTTCAAATCCACTCACAAGGCTTTGATTGGCCTGAGGCTATAGTAGCAGACACGTACTTGCCCAAGGTGCCACATGGTGGGACTGAACTCGGAACCATGTAGTGACGAAGCAGGCTCTCTCACCACTCAGCCATATATATATATATATATATATATATATATATATATATATATATATATATATATATATATATATATAAATCGTCCAACCCGTGCTAGCATGGAAAGCGGACGTTAAACGATGATGATGATGATGATGATGATGATGATGTGTGTGTGTGTGTTAGTGTGTGCGTAAAACAATTACTTACCATTGACGTAACTCAAAGACAACAAGCCAAAACCATATGAAGATGAGGTTGATGAAAGACAGTGGAATCCCAAACATCATCCAGTTAGCAAAGGTTACTGCTGGGGGTAGGCCAACCTCACTGAAAAACCTGTTGTGGAGAGACAAACACAAACCGTATTTTAACGTGTATAAGGAACCCTTACCCTCACTGTATTCCATGCCACTCCAAAATTGTAGTTCTTCTCTTATATCACTCTTGCTGCAATGGCGACAGCATGAAATTCTTTCATCTTCTTACTCTGATACAATATTTGAGAGAAATTATATTAATGTAACTTGTCTGTTGAAAATCCAAATTTATTGAAACTGAAGATAGCCCTGCATTTAAATTGATGTAACGCTTGCATTGTTCAATTAAATGGAGCTGCTTGAAACAGTTGTACTGCATTACTACTTGATATCCAGTTACTTATTTTGATTTAATTCACCCTACTTTGAGCTGTGCAGATAATGCTGGACTTACCTGGTGTTTCAACTTAAGTACCTAATTCAATTGAATCTTAATTATTTCATATATATATATATATATATGATGGGGTCAGCAATAACCATATATATATAAATATATATATATATATATATATATATATATAATAGTGGGGATGCTGTATGCTGGTTAGATTATTAACTTAATGTGAAGGTAGAGACAAACAGACAAACTGAAGCACAGACAAACAGACAGGCATATACGAAGGGTATCAATATAAATACTTACAAATCCGACTGTCCTTTCAACACCAAATTTGGTCCCGTTCCTGTTAGGGTACCCATGCCTCCAACATTGGCTGAATATGCGATAGATAGACAGACAGCTTTACACAGTCTAATGTGGGTTTGTTCATCTTTGGCGGCCATAATGGACTGGAGCCTGTTGTAGAAGTTGCACATATTACATCATGTGAATATGAATGGATGGGAACAATAACAGTACAGTTATATATATATATATATATATATATATATATATATATATATATATATATATATATATCTTTTTCTCTCTCTTATTCTTTTACCTCCTCTTCTCCCACTATTCTATCCTAAATCTTTTTCACTCTCTCTCCCTCAAATATATATATATATATATATATATATATATATATATATATATATATATATATACGACGGGCTTCTTTCAGTTTCCTTCTACCAAATCCACTCACAAGGCTTTGGTTGGCCTGAGGCTATAGTAGAAGACACTTGCCCAAGGTGCCACGCAGTGGGACTGAACCTAGAACCATGTGGCTGGTAAGCAAGCTACTTACCACACAGCCACCCCTGTGCGTAGTACATATATCATCATCATCATCATTGTTTAACGTCTGTTTTCCAAGCTGGCATGGGTTGGACGGTTTGACTGAGGACTGGCAAACCAGGAGGCTGCACCAGGCTCCAATGTGATCTGGCAATGTTTCTACAGCTGGATGCCCTTCCTAACGCCAACCACTTCAAGAGTGTAGTGGTTGCTTTTTACGTGCCACCGGCACGGGAGCCAGTGGGTGGACCTGGCATCGATCACGTTTGGATGGTGCATTTACATACCACCGGCACACACACACACACACACAAGCTTCTTTCAGTTTCCGTCTACCGAATCCACTCGCAAGGCTTTGGTCGGCCCGAGGCTATAGCAGAAAACACTTTGCCCAAGGTACCACACAGTGTGGACTGAACACAGAACCATGCAGTTGGGAAGCAAGCTTCTTACCACATGGCCATGCCTGTGCCTATAAATATAAAGAAATAAAGAAAGAAACCAATATAAAGATCCCTAATGCTAACCCTTTCTCAGTAATATCAAAATTTGTTTTGTTTGTCTCAGCAGGTGTTGTTGGTGTTGTTGTTGTTGTTGTTGCCACTTTTGTTGTTGTTGTTGTTGGTGGTGGTGGTGCTTTTGTTGTTGTTGTTGTTGCTGCTGTCGTTACATGTGTGGAATTTTCTATCGCTTCTGTTTTTTCCGGAGTCTTCGTCGTATCTTGATCCACCTTCTTGTAAGTTTCCATCTTGAGGCTTTCATCGTTTTCCTTGACTGAACAAAGGTTGGCAGCAGACATGCGGGGAGAGGAAATTTGGAAATAATTGAAACAGTATTAACAGCATAAATAATAATAATAATAATAATAATCATCATCATCATCATCATCATCGTTTAACGTCCGCTCTCCATGCTAGCATAGGTTGAACGATTTGACTGAGGACTGGTGAACCAGTTGGCTGCACCAGGCTCCAATCTGATCTGGCAGAGTTTCTACAGCTGGATGCCCTTCCTAACACCAACCACAGGTACAACAGAAACAGGAAGTAAGAGTGAGAGAAAGTTGTGGTGGAAGAGTACAGCAGGGTTCACCACCATCCCCCTGCTGGAGCCTCGTGGAGCTTTAGGTGTTTTCGCTCAATAAACACTCACAATGCCCGGTCTGGGAATCGAAACCACGATCCTACGACCGCGAGTCCGCTGCCCTAACCACTGGGCCATTGCGCCTCCACCGCTAATAATATATCTGTCAAAGAATTTGACAAACTAAGTAAATATAAGGACCTGGAAATTGACCTACAAAAGATGTGGTATCTTAAAACGAGAACTGTTCCTGTTATTGTAGGTGCCCCAGGTATGATAAAAAGGGGATGTCAGAGACATCTAGATTAGATCCCGGGGGGGGGGGGGGGAACCATGTCTCAGGTAGATAGGTAGATAGATAGATAGATAGATAGATAGATAAATTGATAGAGAGACAGACAGATAGATAGATAGATAGATAGATAAGATAAATAGACAGATAGATAGATAGATAGATAGATAGATAGACAGATGGATAGATAGATAGATAGATAGATAGATACATTTCTTTTATTAGCCACACGTCACAAGTTTGTGATCTGTGTAGCTGACTATGTGAAATTGTGGACACCCTATGCTATCTCTATCTACTCTCCTACACAGTATTCTATCTAGATACGATCTCGACGACCCGATGCGGTTTGTCCATGTCCACGTTGGCGCATTCGGGTAATCGAGTCGGTACCTGTCAGACAGTTGAAAGCGTCTGAGCAGGTCTTTGAGGCATTTGCATCCCCGTCTATTCCTATCTCTGCCCACATAGTCTAGATGCGTGTCCAAGGTAGCATTCCAATCCCCCACTAAAAGCAAAGGACGAGACGTTCCTAGGAATACTTCTAGACGTCGAAAGAAATCCGGCCTACCTGTTAAAGGTGGTGCATATACTGATATGAGTCGAAAAGCACACCCATCGCTGCCATCGACATCCAGAACAACCAATCTACCCTCCGGGTCTATGAATACTGTCTTTACTTCGAGATCCAGACTCTTGCGAAAGAGTAGATTTATTCAGAGACAGATAGACAGAGATAGATAAAGACAAGTAGATTGATAGACAGGGAGACAGATAAACAGGGAGAGAGAGTTTGACAGACACACAGACAGAGAGACACAGACCGACAAACAAACAAGCAAACGGCCGAATTAACACACAAACAAACAAACAGACAGACAGACAAGGAGGTTACGTACTCACCTGTGTCGTCATCTGCGATCCGCAGCTGCTTCAGAATGGCGTCGGCAATGGGTATCATCATGGCTGCCGTTGCGGTGTTACTTATCCACATGGATAGGAACCATGTAGTGAACATTAAACCGAGGAGCAACCTAGGATGTATGAATAAGACAAATCTCTGAGTGGTGGTCATTATGTCTGTTAAGAATAGCAGTGATATTTCTCTCAAAAATATATTCTGATGTTTTAAGATGAAGGACACATTTGATAGTGTAGTCCAAGATACACTGCTTGTAAAAGTGACCGGGAATGGTCATGGCTAGAATGTCCTAGATATAGTGTGCTTGAATAACAGACTGGATGGTCATAACTGGAACGTCTATGATCATAGGTCTGCTGGATCAGGACTGACCTGGGGCTAAACAACAGCAGCAAGGAAGGATACATCAGATGATGTAGTCCAAGATACACAGTGCCTGAATAAAAGGCAGGATGGCCACAGCTGGAACATCTTTGATCATAAGTCTACTGGATCAGGACTGACCTAGGGCTAAACAACAAGGAAGGACACATTAGATAATGTAGTCCTAGATACATTATGTCTGAATAAAAGACAGGATGGTCACAGCTGGAATACATATATATGACGGGCTTCTTTCAGTTTCCGTCTACCAAATCCACTCACAAGGCCTTAGTCGAGCCGAGGCTATAGTAGAAGACACTTGCCCAAGGTGCCACGCAGTGGGACTGAACCCAGAACCATGTGGTTGGTAAGCAAGCTTAGCACAGGGTCCCATCTATCATAAATCTGGCACTAATTACAGGTGTTAAATGGCGGCTTACCTCTTCGGTTCCGTACCAAATATAAGAAGCGTCCGTAAAGCGATTCTTTTGTGTAGGTTCCAAGTTTCGATTGCTAAAGCGACAACCAGGCCACCAACGAATAACATGGACGTGTCCTAACGAGATAAATCGGAATTAAATGAGACGAGAAGAAAATGAATATTTGGGAAGCAAGAAAGCAGCATCGTATGCGTAGGAAGGATGGTGGTGGTGGTGGAAGTGGTGGTGGTGGTGGAGATGATGGTGATAATGGTGGTTGTGGCCATGGTGATGGTGTGTATGTGGAGGCGCAATGGCCCAGTGGTTAGGGCAGCAGACTCGCGGTCATAGGATCGCGGTTTCGATTCCCAGACCGGGCGTTGTGAGTGTTTATTGAGCGGAAAACACCTAAAGCTCCACGAGGCTCCGGCAGGGGATGGTGGCAAACCCTGCTGTAGTCTTCCACCACAACTTTCTCTCACTCTTACTTCCTGTTTCTGCTTTGTGCCTGTAATTCAAAGGGGGTCAGCCTTGTCACACTCTGTGTCACGCTGAATATCCCTGAGAACTACGTTAAGGGTACACGTGTCTGTGGAGTGCTCAGCCACTTGCACGTTTGTTAATTCCACGAGCAGGCTGTTCCGTTGATCGGATCAACTGGAACCCTCGTCGTCGTAAGCGACGGAGTGCCAACAACGATGGTGTGTAGTAATGATGGTGGTAGTAGTATTAGTGATGATAGTGGTGGTGGTGGTGGTGGTGGTGGTGGAGGTAGTGGTGATGGTGGAGCTGGTGGTTGTAGTAGTAGCAATGTTGGTAGCAGTGGTGGTGGTGGTGGTGGTGGTGGTGGTGGTGGTGGAGGTAGTGGTGATGGTGGAGCTGGTGGTTGTAGTAGTAGCAATGTTGGTAGCAGTGGTGGTGGTGGTGGCAGCGATGGTAGAGATTGTTATGGTGGTAGCAGTGGTTGGTGTTCGTGGTAGTGGTAGTAGTGGTGATGGTGGTGGTGATTGTTGTTGTGGTGGTGGTGGTGGTGGTGGTTGTGGCCATGGTGATGGTGTGTGGCATTGGTGGTGGCAGCGGTATTAGTGGTGATGGTGGTTATGTTGGTGGTAGCCGTGGTGGTGGTGGTGGAGGTAGTGGTGGTGGAGCAGTGCTTGTGGTAGTAGTAACAGTTGTATAGTTGACAATGATGATGATGATGATGGTGGTGGTGATGTTGAACAAATATAGAAAGAAAGAAAGAAAGAAAGAAAGGAAAAAAGAAAGGAAGATGAGGAAGTAGTAAGGAAAGAAGGAAAAGAAAAAAAAGCCACTCACATTGATGTAATTCTTCGCAACCTGCTTTGCTGGAGAGACCCCTAACATGGGGAACATGACAAGGGGCAGGAGGGAGGTGACGGCTATGGGCAGGGCCTCACTGATCCAGTAAATGGCCATCACCAATATAGCATAGGCGCATTTAGCTTCCTGTCAAAATAATAATAATAATGATAATAATAATGATTTCTTTTATTGGCCACAAGGGCTGAATAATGATAATAGTAGTTTCACATTTTTACATAGGGCCAGCAGTCTTTTGTGTGTGTGTGTGTGTGTATTTGCTTCTCAGCACAGCTTGACAACTGTTTGTTGGTTTGTTTACAGTCTCTGTAGCGTAGCCGTTTGGTAAAATGAGACCAATAGACTATGTAAGATCCTTTGCGAGTCATACAGACTCGTAAGGGCCATTTTCCCAGCTCTCGTGGTGCTCATATTTCCCCTGGATGGGATGCCAGACAGTTGCAGGGTTTTTTATTTTTTTTACTTGTTTCAGTCGTTTGACCACAGCCATGCTGGAGCACTGCTTTTAGTTGAGCAAATCGACCCCAGGACTTATTCTTTGTAAGCCTAGTACTTATTCTATCGGTCTCTTTTGCCGAACCACTAAGTTACGGGGACCTAAACACACCAGCATCAGTTGTCAAGCGATGTTGGGGGTGGGGACAAACACAGACACACAAACACACATATACATATATACAACGGGCTTCTTTCAGTTTCCGTCCACCAAATCCACTCACAAGGCTTTGGTCGGCCCGAGGCTATAGTAGAAGACACTTGCCCAAGGTGCCACGCAGTGGGACTGAACCCGGAACCATGTGGTTCAGCTGAGTGGACTGGTGCAATGTGAAATGAAGTGTTTTGCTCAAGAACACAACACGTCGCCCGGTGCAGGAAACGAAACGACAATCTTAGGATTGTGAGTCCAACAGCCTAACCACTGAGCCATGAGCCTTCACCAACAGAACAAATACCAGACTTTTAAAAAACAAATTGAGTGCTAGTGTCTCACTAAAACTCTTCAAAGGCAGTGCTCCAGCACGGCAGTAGTCCACGGTAAAAGATAGAAATAATTAACAAAAAAAAAACAAGGGCCAGCAGCACCCTCTGTTGTCGAAACTTACCACTGACCTCAGAATGAGGGGTATGGGAAGAAGCAGGAGAGGGGTGAGTACCACAATGAAGATGTTACGGAATACCCAGAGTTCCCTGAGAAAGAACCGGACGCCCATGGTGAATGGTGAACTTTATCCTTGCTGGGATTGAACTCCGGATGCTGGATTACTACAAGAGAGAAAAAGACAAAAAGAAAAAAGAGGATTATTATTATTATTATTATTATTATTATTATTGCCTTTGCACAGCTTCTAACTCTGGAGATGTACTACGGTGGCAGCTGTTCACTGCCAGTGAACTAAGGGAACACCCCTTATTTTTCGAGCACCTTCCGGAGTATTCGAGTGGTTCCAAGCAGTGCTGTTTTCTGCAAGTGCTCCACCCTTATTGCAGCCCCTATTTGTTCCACATACTTCTTGAGATTTTTATTATTATTATTATTATTATTATTATTATTATTATAGATGTCGCACAGTATACAATATCGTGAGGTTGTTGATTGAAAATATTGTGTCTACTGGGGGTTTGTACTGTTTATCAAGTCACAACAAGGACCTCAGATAGACAGTACTTTATGCCATATGAATGCAGTTCCAAGTAATGCCGACTTATGCTTAGCGGTATTTCATCTGCCGTTACGTTCTGAGTTCAAATTCCACCAAGGTTGACTTTGCCTTTCACCCTTTCGGGTGGTGTTCAGAAGGGCATCCGGCTGTAAAAACCATGCCAAAATTGTCCTCTCCTGCACTGGTGCCACATAAAAGCACAGAGTCCACTCTGCAGAATGGTTGGTGTTAGGAAGGGCATCCAACCATAAAACCCTGCCAAAACAGATACAGTAACCTGGGGTAGTCTTCTACCTGGCTGGCTCCTGTCAAACCATCCAACCCATGCCAGCATGGAAAGCAGATGTTAAACGATGACGATGATGATGATGATGATATAATGTTGTTGTTACTATAATTGTTGTCCTTGTAGCTGTTCGTGGTGGTCGTGGATGCACCAAACCCGGAATTCTCTCTCGCCCTGCACCTAGATTCATGTCAAATGACTCCCAAAACCAGTTTCAGCTTGCCATAAATAGAGGAGACGCGATGTCTTTGTCCACCACCACCACCACCACCACTACTACCAACACTGTAACTGTCTCCACCACCACTAACATAACCCCCATCACCACCACAATCGCAACTACAACCAAGACAACTACCACTACAACAACCACCGATACCACCACCACCACAATGACCGCTATCACCACCACCACTACTACAACGACCACCATTACCACCACCACCACCACCACCACTACAGCAACAACCACTATCACTACCACCATCACCACCGCCACCACCACTACCACCACCACTATCACTACTACCACCACCACTATCCTAACCACCACCATCACCACCACCACTACCACCACTATCACTACCACCACCACCGCTATCCTAACCACCACCATCACCACCACCATCACCACCACCACCACCACTATCGCTACCGCCATCGCCATCACCGCAACACCACTGCAGCTACCACCACGACTACAACCACCACCACCACCACAACTACCACCACCACCACCACCACCGCTATCCTAACCACCACCACCATCACCACTGCTACCCTCCCTCCTGCTTCATACCACTTCAGCCATTGATGCTTCAGGTCTGATTAGATCTCTTGACCTTTGAGCTTTGATAAGTAGTGTAGTGGTAGTTGTTGTCGTAATAGTGTTGCGGTTTTAGTTTTAACAGTTTGGTGGCGGGGGGGGGGGGGGGTTTGTAGCATTATCAGTAGCCGAGGCAGCGTCGATAGTGGTGGTAGTATTGGTAATAGCAGCAGTGGTGGTGGCCATGGTGTATAGGTGTGGAAACACAAAGTACTAGTGATGATTGCATTTTCGTTGGTGATGGTCATGGTGGTACTTTCAGAGGTGGCAACGTTAGTAGTGGTAGTGATGGAGATTGATGTAGCATGGTTTAGTATAATGGCATAGATTTAACTGTTATTTCTTGCAGGACAGGTCATGAGTCCACTTAAAGACATATTAGCCGAAGTTTGTTTTTTTATATAGATATTTGTCTTTGTTTCAATTATTTTTTAACACGTTTTGTTTGTTTATAAAAGTTAAATGGATTTTCTTATCTGAAAGTAAAGCCGTACTTTGACACTTGACTGGGTGAATATCAATATGTATGTGTGTGTGTATACACAGGAATGGCTGTGTGGTAAGAAGCTTGCTTCCCAACCACATGGTTCTCGGTTCAGTCCCACTGCATGGCACCTTAGGCGAGTGTCTTCTATTATAGCCTTGAGCCAACCAAAACCTTGTTAGAAGATAGGTAGATGGAAACTGAAAGAAGCCCGCCGTATATATATATATATATATATATATATATATATATATATATATATATATATTTATAAACATAATTAAGGGATCAGCAAGCATTTGCTTCACCATATACTGAAGTTCAGAAATAGCAGCTAAAAAAGCTGAGACTCCAACAGATTGGAGTCTCAGCTTTTTTAGCTGCTATTTCTGAACTTCGGTATATGGTGAAGCAAATGCTTGCTGATCCCTTAATTATGTTTATAAATGTATGGGAACTTTTAAATAAGTTCTCCACCGATAATGGTGCTTTCATACCGAAGGGCTGGGTAAAAATTATTAATTGTTGATTTATTAATAAATTAATAAATTGATAAACCTTTACCCTTTTAATTTGTAATAATTATATATATATGTATATATGTGTGTGTGTGTGTGTGTGTGTGTGTGTGTGTGTGTGTGTGCGTGTGTGTGTGTGTGTGTGAAGGCACATGGCTCAGTGGTTAGAGCGTCAAGCTTACGATCGTGAGGTTGTGAGTTCGAATCCCGGACCAGGCTGTGTGTTGTGTTCTTGAGCAAGACACTTTATTTTATGTTGCTCCAGTCCACTCAGTGGTTACTGTTGTTGTTTTGATGTTGGTCATAATTTAACATGATGTATTCATATGAGCCACCAGCTCATCTCTGATCAATTATTGATTTTGGGGTTGAAGCAGTATGCAATAGCTCAACCAAGATTGTAACTCTATGAAGAATTGGTTAAACATTAGCTGCACGTTGAGACTGTTATCACCTGCTAAACTTGATTAGCTATGCATAAATGGCCGTGTAATATTCAGGAAGTTGTTATGTCACAACGTACATTAACAACAAAAAATTGTAAATCTGTTTGAGCTTTGATAAGTAGTGTAGTGGTAGTTGTTGTCGTAATGGTGTTGCGGTTCTAGTTTTAACAGTTTTTTGGGTCTTGCTTACAGTTGTAAGTCAAATATCTATTTATTTTACACACACACATGTACAAACACATACACACACAGATACACACATACACATACAAACACTTACACACACACACACACACACACACATACATGTACAGACACTCATACTCACACACATGAATGCTTGCTACAGCAAATAACAACACCCACGCAGGAATAGATACATACGTACTTACAAACATGCAAACATATACACATATATACATACATAGAGAAAGACACACAAACACACACACACACACAAACAACACACATGGACAAATGATTGAAACAGTAAAAAGTAAAAGGTTTAGTAGTAAAAGGTTTACCGCTAGGTAAATGATCAGACATCACGACCGACCCACAGTTGTTTCACATGATCAGTCTCTTGCGCAACTATCGCATGATTCAATCTTCTTCTTGAACCTTAGAAAAAGAGCTGCTTTTGACACCTACATCCTTTGCAGAGCATTGAGAGTGGCTGACACATTCATATTTTTTATGTGACACCAGCACGTCAACTCGGTGGGTGGTGGTGCATGGCCGTTCTTAGTTGGTTTTCACCCAGCCTGGTCCTAAGAAGGAGAGGCGAGGACATCCTTTCCGGTCGGAGTGCTTGGCGTAGGCGAGGAAGAGGAGGAGGATACCGATCGGTCGATGGTGACAGCACGAACAGGCGGGCAGGCGGCTGTCGGCGGGCGAACGAGCGAATCTGACGCGGAACGACGGCGTCAGCGAGGGCGAGGGGCTCGTTACGAGGCGGCGGGCGGGTGGTCGGCGGAAGAATCGTGGACGCGCCGGCCGTGTAGAATCAATCGAGCGGCGGGTTAAGCGGGTCCGACCGTCAGCAGAAAGGAGAGGCGAGGACATCCCTTCCGGTCGGAGTGCTTGGCGTAGGCGAGGAAGATACCGATCGGTCGATGGTGACAGCACGAACAGGCGGGCAGGCGGCTGTCGGCGGGCGAACGAGCGAGCGAATCTGACGCGGCGCGGGGCGCGGAACGACGGCGTCAGCGAGGGCGAGGGGCTCGTTACGAGGCGGCGGGCGGGTGGTCGGCGGAAGAATCGTGGACGCGCCGGCCGTGTAGAATCAATCGAGCGGCGGGTTAAGCGGGTCCGACCGTCAGCAGAAAGGAGAGGCGAGGATATCCCTTCCGGTCGGAGTGCTTGGCGTAGGCGAGGAAGATACCGATCGGTCGATGGTGACAGCACGAACAGGCGGGCAGGCGGCTGTCGGCGGGCGAACGAGCGAATCTGACGCGGCGCGGGGCGCGGAACGACGGCGTCAGCGAGGGCGAGGGGCTCGTTACGAGGCGGCGGGCGGGTGGTCGGCGGAAGAATCGTGGACGCGCCGGCCGTGTAGAATCAATCGAGCGGCGGGTTAAGCGGGTCCGACCGTCAGCAGAAAGGAGAGGCGAGGATATCCCTTCCGGTCGGAGTGCTTGGCGTAGGCGAGGAAGAGGAGGTTACCGATCGGTCGATGGTGACAGCACGAACAGGCGGGCAGGCGGCTGTCGGCGGGCGAACGAGCGAATCTGACGCGGCGCGGGGCGCGGAACGACGGCGTCAGCGAGGGCGAGGGGCTCGTTACGAGGCGGCGGGCGGGTGGTCGGCGGAAGAATCGTGGACGCGCCGGCCGTGTAGAATCAATCGAGCGGCGGGTTAAGCGGGTCCGACCGTCAGTAGAAAGGAGAGGCGAGGATATCCCTTCCGGTCGGAGTGCTTGGCGTAGGCGAGGAAGAGGAGGAGGAGGATACCGATCGGTCGATGGTGACAGCACGAACAGGCGGGCAGGCGGCTGTCGGCGGGCGAACGAGCGAATCTGACGCGGCGCGGGGCGCGGAACGACGGCGTCAGCGAGGGCGAGGGGCTCGTTACGAGGCGGCGGGCGGGTGGTCGGCGGAAGAATCGTGGACGCGCCGGCCGTGTAGAATCAATCGAGCGGCGGGTTAAGCGGGTCCGACCGTCAGTAGAAAGGAGAGGCGAGGATATCCCTTCCGGTCGGAGTGCTTGGCGTAGGCGAGGAAGAGGAGGATACCGATCGGTCGATGGTGACAGCACGAACAGGCGGGCAGGCGGCTGTCGGCGTGGCGAGCGAGCTAATCTGACGCGGCGCGGGGCGCGGAACGACGTCGTCAGCGAAGGCGAGGTAGCTCACTACTAGGCGGGCGGGTGGTCGGCGGAAGAATCGAGGACACGCCGGCCGTGTAAAAGCAATCGTGCGGCGGGTTAGGCGGGTCCGACCGTCGGAATTAATGAGAGGCTAAAACATTCCTTCCAGTCGGCGAACCCATCCGATCAACGACTACCCTACATAGTAGTCTGGACCCCCTTGGGGTATGAGGGTCACCTAGAGGCTGACTATCCCACCGCACCCCGAGCCGCAAACTCGCGAACTCGGGAACTCGGACCCCGAAACGGGTACGCTAGCGGCCGCGTGGTTCGTATCGCAGCCGACACATCGGCCTTTCCATCGAGCCGCGGCGGTTCGGCGGCGGCAGTCCGCCGCCGAGGCGTACGCATTCTCTTTGCTCGCTCCC
Source organism: Octopus bimaculoides (assembly GCF_046866305.1). NCBI lineage: Eukaryota > Metazoa > Mollusca > Cephalopoda > Octopoda > Octopodidae > Octopus > Octopus bimaculoides. The sequence goes on along the minus strand of NC_142957.1, from coordinate 11,606,936 downwards.
AATCGCTTCCTTCTCGCTGCTACTTCCGCCGCTGCTGCCGCCGCCACGACTCGCTCGGCCTGCTTCTTCTTTCTCGTCCGCCTAGGCCGCCGTGTAACACACACAGACACGCACACTCTCGGCCGACAGCGCTTTCGATCGCCAACTCACGGGTACGCTACCGGCTGCGTGGCTCGTAAGGCAGCCGATACGTAGGCCTTTCCATTGCACCGGCGGTTCGGCTGCGGCCGTCCGCCGCCGAGGCGTCCGCATTCTCTTTGCTCGCTCACAATCGCTTCCTTCACGCTGCCGCCACGACTCGCTCGGCCTGCTGCTTCGGCTTCTTCATCTTCTTCCTTCTCGTCCGCCTTGGCGGCCCGTATCGCAGCCGACACGTCGGCCTTTCCATCTCGCCGGTGGCAGTCCGCCGCCGAAGCGTCCGCATTCTTTTTGCTCGCTCCCAATCGCTTCCTTCTCGTCCGCCTAGTCCGCCGGCTAGGCCGCACACACTCCCGGCCGACAGCGCTTTCGATCGCAAACTCACGGGTACGGTACCGGCCGCGTGGCTCGTATCGCAGCCGACACGTCGGCCTTTCCATCGAGCCGGCGGTTCGGCTCCGGCCGTCCGCCGCCGAGGCGTCCGCATTCTCTTTGCTCGCTCACAATCGCTTCCTTCTCGCTCGGCCTGCTTCTTTCTCGTCCGCCTAGGCCGCCTTAGAGTGACACACACAGACACACACACACTCCCGGCCGACAGCGCTTTCGATTGCAAACTCACGGGTACGGTACCGGCCGCGTGGCTCGTATGGCAGCCGACACGTCGTCGGCCTTTTCATAGCGCCGGCGGCCGACCGCATTCTCTTTTCTCGCTCCCAATCGCTGCCTCCACGACTCGCTTCTTCTTTCTCGTCCGCCGCGTGGCACACACAGACACTCCCGTCCGACAGCGCTTTCGATTGAAACCTGAGGTTCGCCGGCGGAAACACGCCGGCAGAGCTGTCTATCCGCTTAGCGAGTACGCGGCGGCGACCGGCACACGGTCTCGCTCGATGCAAACGGTTCACGGTTTGTTGTGTTGGTGCGCGTCTCTTCAGAGTAAAAAGAAAGAAAGAAAGCAATGAGAAAATCCGCCTCTGCTGAAATGCGACGATGGATGACACACGCCCCGACACCGGTCTCGCACCCAGCGGCGACCTAAGGAAATGCACTCCGACGACTCGCTCGCCTCGGCGGCGGCCGTGCGCTCTCGTATCTGCGTTACCTTTCTTCCGTTCGTCTTCGTCGCCTCGATCGCTATTTTTCCTTTACGTCCTTCTTTCGTTTTCGCCGACGACAAACCATTCAGCCGCGCTTCCTCTCTCGGTCTCGGTGTCGCTCTCCATCGGTCCTCCCGCCTCGAAAGGGCGCATCGTGTCGTTCGCGAGAAGAGACTCAATAGATCGCAGTGTGGTATCTGCACTACTAAGCACGTTACTCCGAACGGCAGCGGCAAGTCAAGGGATGATCCCTTTCACCGTTTCTCTCGTCGTCTCGCAATAAAAGAAAGGGAAAGGATACGCGGCGGCTGCAGAAGCAGCCACGGAGACGAGGAGATTGCCGCCTCGAAAGGGCGGATCGTGTCGTTCGCGAGAAGAGACTCAATAGATCGCAGTGTGGTAGCTGCTCTACTAAGCACGTCACTCCGAACGGCAAGTCGAGTCGTATGCAAGCGATCCTTTTCGTCTCGATCTCTTCGAACAAGTCGTAGGGGAGCGGGACGTCGGCGACGACTTCGCGAGCGGCCGGACGTAAAGACCGACCGCTTTTCCACCGCCGCAAACGTCCCGAAATGGCAATTCCGCCGGCGACGCTGCCGCTCGCCGCGCGTGAACGCGACGGGCGGACGGCGAACGCCGAGCTAAGGCATGCGCCTTGAGGTTGAAACGCTTTTGGAAAACAACTCGGGTCCGGCTACGGTTCCGGCTTAGAGGCGTTCAGCCGTTATCGCTCAGAGGCAGCCTGGCACCACCGCTCTATCGAGCGAGCGCGCAAACCGTTGCTCTGATCCCGCGGTTCCTCTCGTACTGGACGGGATAGCCGTAGCCGTAGCCATGAGCTCATAATAGAAGGGCCTCTGGCAAACAGAGTTGACCCTCTTACTATCGAGGAGCCTCACTAAGACAAGGAATGAGAGGAAGGTGAAAGAGAGAGTTAGAGAGAGAGAGACAGACAGACAGACAGACAGACAGACAGACAGACACACAGAGAGAGGTAGAGAGACATTCAGAGTGAGAGTAAGGGGGGCCTGTCCACAGAGAAGAATGGGGAAAAATGGATGCATGCATTAATCTTAGCTATTTTGATTAAACAGACAGTCCACACTGTTGGTATTTGGTAGGGCATCCAGCTGTAAAAACCATGCCAAAACTGACCTCACCTGTGCTGGTGCCACATAAAAAGCACTGAGTCCACTCTGTGGAGTGGTCAGTCAGTGTTAGGATTAGGGTTAGGGCTAGGGTTAGGGTTAGGGTATCCAGCCATTAAAAAAAAAAAAAAAGCCCTGACAAAACAGACACAGTAGCCTAGGGTAGTTTTTCTACCTGACCACCTCCTGTCACCTGTCCTACTCATATACATATATGGAAGACAGCCATTAAATAAACAACAATGACGACGACGACGACGACGATGATGATGATGATGATGATGATGATGATGATGATAATGAGATTGGTATTTTAATTAAATACAAATTCAGTTGCGTAAACCAGATTACTGTTACATGCCCCAAAAATGCTGATTTCGTCTGGACAAAGCAGAGGGATTGCTCCTGTAACGCTATCTTCAATTGTTTTCCCCTTACAACAATATTAAGCAGCTAAAATGAATTACCTGAGCGTTTATTATTCTCCTTAAATTTATGCATAAGATAACAATTTATCTCTTTTTTATCATTATTATTATTATCATCATTATTATTATTATTATTATTATTATTATTATTATTATTATTATTATTATTATTATTATTATTATTACTATTATTACTATTATCATATTGGCCTTGTATCAAAAATTTGAAACTGCTATTATCTATGGTAACCAAAAGTAGAAAGCTTTAGTATTAAAGCTTATAACATGTTCTAGACTCCATTTTCTTTCTGCATGGCCATCTTCCAGTGAGTGGATTTGGTAGACGGAAACTGAAAGAAGCCTGTCGTATATATATATATATATATATATATATATATATATATATATGTATGTATGTGTGTGTTTATGTTTGTGTGTCTGTGTTTGTCCCCCCACCATCGCTTGACAACTTAGCGGTTCGGCAAAAGAGACCGATAGAATACGTACTAGGCATCCAAAGAATAAGTCTTGGGGGGGGGGTCGATTTGCTCGGCTAAAGGCGGTACTCCAGCATGGCCGCAGTCAAATGACCGAAACAAGTAAAAGAGAGAGAGAGAGAGAGAGAGAGAGAGAGAGAGTTGTATAAACTTTTTAGTTTTGCACTCTGCATGTTTCCTGTTTCCTGTTCATCCTGATGAGGGGTTCATTGCCGTGGTGTACTTTAGTGTAATTGAACTGCGGTGGTGAACTCCCGAAATGGCCATAGATGTATTTGAATTGACCTTGTGGAAGTCTATTTGCTCATGGACTCTAACCTGCCATGGTTTTAAAAATTGAACTTTGCACATACTTTTGTAAAAAAAGAAATACTTTTTAAAATATTTTTAGTCAGTTGATATTTTATTTTATCTTTGTAAATTAGGTTTTTGGTAGCATGGCACGCTTTGGAATTCTTATGAATTTTTTAGTTGGTTGTTATTTAACTTTTTGATAGACTGTTCTATATTTGTAATTTATTCACATATATATTTATACCTTCTGTGTTTTTATGTACATGTGTATATTTTTATATATGTTTAAGAACCATGGTAATATTTATATATGATTCAATGTTTGAGGGAATGGTGTTATATATATAAAGTTGTTGACTCAAATTTGATGTTTGTTCTATGACCAATGTTTCATTACACACACACACACACACACACATACACACTCACACAAACACATACATATATATAAATATAAGTCTTTAACGTTTCGGGCCTATGCTCTTCCTAACACCTGTCACTCCGAGAGAGTTATGAATATTATTATTAATTTAATATATATATATATATGTGTGTGTGTGTGTGTATTATGTTTTCTATGTTAAGTTATATTTTTTAAAATTTCGATATTAAGCTGAAGGCTTACTCAATAGATTTAAGAGCATGTATTTATTTACCTTTTCCCTTATAAGATTTATATAAATGGTGCTCCAGCATGGGTATTAGTGAGACAAGTAAAAGATAGAACGGGGGCCACATTTTTCATTAATGTTTTACGTAGTGTTTTTGGTACCGAAAGACTTTCAAACTTCGTATACTTATCTATTTTGTGTTATAGAACAGAAAAATATTTTTGTATTCGAATTTATTTCATGTAAAAAAATTGTCTTATTTCGATAATTTCAACCAATCACTGACAAGTATTCAGTTGTTTACATTTACTCCATTGGCTGATTAAGCCATAGCTTCGTTTTATTTGCTTTTTTCATTTTAAATTTGCTTTTTTCATTTTCTTTTTTTTTGCTTCGTTTTATTTACTTTTTTCTTTTTAAATTTGCTGTTTTAACCTAACCCTAACCCTAACCCTAACCCTATCACCGATAGAATTGTTTCAGAATCGTTTGTTTATGTAGTCGGCACTTAATGTATATCGGCTGAATGGACGTCAGTGATTGGTTGAAATTACAGAAATACGACAACTTTAACATGGAATAACTTAGGGATTTCTTTTTTTTTTAAGAAGACTAAGAGAAAAAGATGTTTTATATGACACATTCTACCAGTGTTCCAAGTTTCAAAGTGTTTCGTTAATGAAAAATGTGGCCCCCGTTTTAAAAAAGATCCTAAAATTTATCTAAATCATTAACACCTTAAATCAGGGGTCGCCAAAGGGTGTCCTAGGGACCTCCTAGGGGTCGGCGAGGGGTAATTTTTTCAGATTAACACCCGCACGATCTTCACTAGGGTGTTAGGGTTAGGGTTTTAGGGTCAAGGTTAGAGTTTTAGGTTTAGAGTTAGGGTTAGTGTTTAGGGTTAGGGTTACGGTTAGGGACGGAATTCTCTAACCCAAACCCTAAAACCCTAACTGTAACCCTAACCCTAAAATCCTAACCCTGACCCTAAAAGATGGTGCCGGTGTTAATCTGAAAAATTATCCGGCGAGGAATTACAAGAGGTTGCTGATAGCCAAGCGGTCGAATGGGGAGGGTCGGCGTGCGAAAGACCAGCTCACCCAGATGAACACGCTTGAAATTTGTAGCGCCGTGAATCGTGGGAAAAGAAAAGTTTTCACTGCAGCTAATGTTTGAGGCCTGATGTCGTAATCTGTATTGTAATCGACGATTGAGAGGTGTGATTGAGGGGATAACGGGCTGTCAAGTGTTTGCTTTTTAGAAACTGCCTGAACCTGGAGGGACGAGGTGATTTGAGACTGAAGCATTCAGTCTGATATCAATGGCTTAATTCGGGATCACCATGCTCATCCGTTGCCAATTCGAACATAGGTCTGCAGGCTCAGCACGGACCTGGAGCTAAAGAGCAACTAGGGTGCACACATTGGATAATGTAGTCTTAGATACACTATGCCTGAATAGATATACTATGTCTGAATAAAAGACAGGATAGCCATAGCTAGAACATATTTGAATATGGGATTTCAGGGGTAAAATCACTAACGTAGCTAGGATGCGGTAGGGGCGGCACTTTGGGTCTTCTGTAGGCAATACGTGTTTTTCTTTTTCGTGGGGTTCGGGTGCGGCGAACGGAGGGGCCGCCCCGGGCGGCACACACTCTAGCTACGCTAGTGTGTAAAACTAACCATGGGCTAAACAATAATAAGGAAAGACACATTATATAATAAAGTCCTAGATACATTATGTTTGAATAAAAGGCAGGATGGTCACAATTGAAACATCTCTGATCATAGGTCTGCTGGATCAGGGCTGACCTGGGGTTAAATAACATGATCAAGGCATCAACGTTTGAGCCTCAGAGCGGTCACCCAAAGTCACTCAATATACATAATAAGCTACACCGTGTAATGACCACTTCACTGTTTAAAAAATGAAGGGCACATTAGAAAATGTAGTCCTAGATACACTATGCCTTTCTAAATAAAAAATACAGGATGCGATGGCCCGAAGCTGGAAACATCTTTGATCCTAAGACTAGAGGATTTGGATTGACCTGGGGCTAAACAAGAAAGAAAGAGGACAAAAAGAAGAAGAAAAAAACGAAAGGAAAAACAAAAAAGAAAAAGGAAGGAAAGAAAGAAAGAAGGGAAAAGGGAAAGAAAAAGAAGTAAAGAAAGAGAAAAGGAAAAATTAAGAAGGAAAGAATGGAAGGAAAAAGGAAGAAAGAAAGAAAGAAAGGAACGAACGAAAAAGTGGGGGAAAAAATGAAGAAAAAACAGACGAAAGTTGTAAACGAAGGAACGAACGATAGAAAGAAAAAAAAGCGAAAATAATTGAATGAGAGAAAGAAATATTTGAATGAAAGAGATACAGAGATAAAGAGATTTAGAATATGGAAACTTTTGAAAAACTTACAACAGTGTAAAGTACGGAGAGAAACAGGCAGACGACGGAAGTTGACAGGTGGACGACTTAGTTAATATGGAATAGGATTATTGACTGTAGTATATTATAGAGACACAGTCATATAGGTCTGTGTGTCGATACTCGAGTGTATGTTACACGTATGTGAATATATATCGTTATAGATATCTATCTATCTCTCTCTCTTTCTCTCTCTCTCTCTCTCTCTCTCTATATATATATATATATATATATCTGTGTGTGTGTGTATAGATGTACTCTTTCACATACATATTGTGTTATATAGAGAGACATACATACGTCTGTCTCTCTCTCTCTCTCTCTCTCGCATATAAACGAGTATGTATTTTTGTATGTATGTACATACGCACGTACGCACATATATATGTATGTGTGTGTGTATACAAGCACACGCATATATATATATATATATATGTGTGTGTGTGTGTGTGTGTGTGTGTGTGTGTGTGTGTGTGTGTGGAGATTGTGATAATTACAAATTAATCATCGTTCCAAATGGGAGATGATTAATTTGCTCTTTTACTCTATTACTTGTTTCGTGATTGGAAGATTGTGGTTTCGATTCATGGGCCTGGCGACACCACCGTTGTGTTCTTGAGCAAAACACTTCATTTCACATTGCCCCAGTCCACTAAGCTGGCAAAAGTGAGTAACCCTGCGATAGACGGGCGTCCCCTCGAGGTGTGTGGGGGGACACTGGGAAAGCAGCCCTTATGAATCAGCATGATTCAAGACAAGTTTACCTTTACTTTCTGTGTGTGTGTGTGTGTGTGTGTGTGTGTGTGTGTGTGTGTGTGTGTGTGTGTGTGTGTATGCATGTGTTGGGGGTGAGAGAGAGAGAGAGAGAGAGAGAGAGATGCGCTCATTTATGTCCAGTGAGTGAATGACCTCTGGTTCAAAACTGAATGTCCTGGGGTTAAAAGAAACACCAACAACTGGTGGTGGTGGTGGTGGTGGTGGTAGTGGTTAAAGTGTTGATGATGGCGGTGGCGGTGGGGTTGGGGGGGGTTCTGCAACCCTGAACTTTTCCACAAAGTACCGTTCTCGTGGCACCTTGGGCAAGCATCTTCTACTATAGCCTCGGGCTGACCAAAGCCTTGTGAGTGGATTTGGTAGACGGAAACTGAAAGAAGCCCGTCATATATATATATATATATATATGTATATGTATGTTTATATATTTGTGTGTCTGTGTTTGTCCCTCCAACATCGCTTGACAACCGATGATGGCGTGTTTACGTTCCCGTAACTTAGCGGTTCGGCAAAAGAGACCGATAGAACAAGTACTACGCTCTTAAAGAATAAGTCCTGGGGTAGATTTACTTGACTAGAAGGTGGTGCTCCAGTATGGTCGCAGTCACTGACTGAAACAAGTAAAAGAGTGAAGAGAGTATGTACATATATGTATGTATATATGCATATATTTATATATTATTTATATTATTATATGATCGAATGCCACACCTCCTTTTCCAAGTCACACGGACGCAAACACACCAACACCGGTTCTCCAGCAGTGGGTAGGGGACAAGCACAAACAAAAAGACACACATATATATATAGATATAAATATGCGTATATATACGACAGGCATTTTTTAAAATTTCCATCTAAAAAAAAAAAAATTTGCTTAAATTGCCACCCAGTGGGGATTGAACCCAGAACCAAACACTTAGCAAGCAAGCTTCTAACCACACAGCCACCAGAGCTGCACTTATGGAAAGAAATATACATGCACCCAGCTTTGTGGACCACTTCTTCGAGTAACAAATAAAAAAAAAATGTCTTAAGTTGGTTTGTTTTGATAAAGGAAATAGCTTCATGATGTTATTCTTTGATGGAAAAACATTTTGTGATTATGAGGTTAGGGTTAAGTTAATTAATTTGTTGTTGTTGGCACTCCGTCGCTTACGACGTCGAGGGTTCCAGTTGATCCAATCAACGGAACAGCCTGCTCATGAAATTAACGTGCAAGTGGCTGAGCACTCCACAGACACGTGTACCCTTACCTTAACGTAGTTCTCGGGGGATATTCAGCGTGACACACAATGTGACAAGGCTGACCCCTTTGAATTACAGGCACAACAGAAACAGGAAGTAAGAGTGAGAGAAAGTTGTGGTGAAAGAGTACAGCAGGGGTTCGCCACCATCCCCTGCCGGAGCCTCGTGGAGCTTTTAGGTGTTTTCGCTCAATTAAACACTCACGACGCCCGGTCTGGGAATCGAAACAGCGATCCTATGACCGCAAGTCCGCTGCCCTAACCACTGGGCCATTGCACCTCCACCAAGTTAATTCATAATCCCAAAGTAAACAAAGAAACAAGTGTGTGTGCGTGTGTGTGTGTGTGTGTGTGTGTGTGTGTGTGTGTGTGTTGAAGGTAGTTCATATATCTGAAAAAAAGACACTCTGAAGTATTAAAGCTGTAATCTACTTTTTAGCAAGTTAAAAGTTATGGCTGGCCATAGACTGACCATTGGTTTTGCACCTATAAAGCACTTTCCATTTGATTTTTATTTTGGTGTTGATGTACCTGACTCAATAGGTCTCCTCAAGCACAACATGTCGCCCTACGATCCAAGGTACTTTGGAATAGGCTGGGGCTGGTTATGAGAAACTGGTGTAGGATACAGCCTTTCACTGTCCAATTTTTCCTGTCTTGGTTTGTGTTTGCCACCTTGGAATCCTCTGTTTTGTGGGTCGATCCACTACTCAGGAAGAGACTATACTAGAGTACGTTCTGCCTTATCTTCGAAACGTCTAGTGAGAATAGAGGCAGCTGACGAAGGATTAATTCCAAGTGGCTATCTGTTTTCCTATGTGTTCGTTCCGTTGTCTGTAGTTCATTGTTCTAACGTCCTGTACCCTGATATGCATCTATATACACATGTAGATGAAAGTATATACATATATATGTGTATACATGCATATATATTCTTTGTATTATATATATATATATATATATATATATATATATGTGCACACACATACATGCACATATATTCTTTTATTCTTTTACTTGTTTCAGTCATTTGACTACAGCCATGCTGGAGCACTGCCTTAAAGGATTTTAGTTGAACAAATCAACCCCGGGACTTTTTTTTTAAGCCTAGTACTTATTCTGTCAGTCTCTTTTGTTGAATCAGTAAGTGACAGGGACATAAACACACCAACACCGGTTGTCAAACTGTAAGGCGGGGACAAGCACAGACACGGGGACACACACACACACACACATATATGCCACAGGTTTCTTTCAGTTTCTATCAACGAAATCCACTCCCAAGGTTTTGGTTGGCCCAAGGACATAGAAGACACT
>NC_142957.1:11504461-11594461 GCF_046866305.1 Octopus bimaculoides | reverse complement strand
CTCTTTTACTTGTTTCAGTCATTTGACTACGGCCATGCTGGAGCACCGCCTTTAGTCGAGCAATTCTTTGGATGCCTAGTACTTATTCTATCGGTTTCTTTTGCCGAACCGCTAAGTTACGGGGACCTAAACACACCACCATCGGTTGTCAAGCAATTTTGGGGGGACAAACACAGACACACAAACATATACACACATATACATATGTACATATACATATATATACGACAGGCTTCTTTCAGTTTCCGTCTACCAAATCCACTCACAAGGCTTTGGTCGGCCCGAGGCTATAGTAGAAGACACTTACCCGAGGTGCCACACAGTGGGACTGAACTGAGAACCATGTGGTTGGTAAGCAAGCTACTTACCACACAGCCAGCCACTCCTGCGCCTATATATATATATATATATATATATATATATATATATATATATATATATATATATATATATATATATATATATATATATATATATATATATATATATATATATATATATATATATATATATATATATATATATATATATATATATATTCAACTTTTTGTTTTTACAAAGAAAGTAAGCAAACAAAGTTTGTCTTTAGAAGCGTTGAGATGTATTGTAAGAAACAGAAATAAATTTATTTCTCAAACACGTGATAATTCTAATAAATAGCGTGATCAGGTTAAATTATCCATAAAATGCAGAAAAATACATTAGTGGCCGGTAACGTATTTTTCTGCCTTATATGGATAATATATATATATATATATATATATATATATATATATATATATATATATATACATGCATAGAAGTAAGCACATTGTTACAAAATATATATGAAATTCATCACAATATATTTCAAAAATGCTGAAATTTTATTCATCAAATTAAGAACCATTACAATTAACATTTTTGCTAACGAGTTACAAGTTTGTTTATTCTGGTAACATAAAAATCTGGAGTTCTGGAGCTGTTGAACTCTTTGAATGCACTTTCAGCATCGGTTTGATTTTCTGAACTCTTTCTCTCACAGGAAACCATCAAGGTGCTTGAAAAAGTGGTCATTGGTAGGAGAAAGGTCTGGGGAATAAGCTGGGTGGGGAAGAACTTCGTAGCCAGGTTCCCTCAACTTCTGGAATGTTATTAGACCCTTCAGTGGGTTGCAAGGTAAATAAAATGGGTCGCAGCAAAAAAAGTTTGAAAAAAAACGCTGATATAATCCACAAAGCAGAACATTATAAGTAGATCCTGTGTCACAAGGTCACCAGTACCCTGTGAGATGACTCCCTCACCTTCTCTCACTTTCACCCCCTGCGCCCATCAGTACCTTAGGCCAACCATCCAGTACATCCCCCCCACACGCACACACACACACACACACCTCCACATCAGCCAAACACCCACAGTACAGTATGAACGATTCCATCATGTTTAAATGCTTTTTCTGGGGGGGCGGAGGGGTGCTGGAGGGGGCGGGGGGAAATGGGGTTTGGGGGGAAGGGTGCTGGAGGGATGGGGGGGGTTGGGGGGAGGGGCTGGAGGTGAGGACTGGGAGGTTATTGGGAAGGCTGAGTTTCCCTCTGATTAAACACAGAGACAAGAAATACTGAGAAGGGATCGGGGGTAGGAGGGGGGGGGGGGCAGGGGCAGGGGCAGGGGTCAGAATATGCCAAAAACAAGCAAAAAAATGAAACAGAAAAAAAATATCATATAATTAAATAAATAAATAAATAAATAAATAAATAAATACACGAACTGACTATTAACACATTTCTTTTTAAAAATTAATTGTGTATCCACCACCAGCAGTGCTGCAACCGCCGCCACCACCACCACCAACAACAACAACAACTTCAATAACAACCGCCCGCCTTTTGTTCAAGAAAAATGTAAAAAAAAAACAAAAAAAAAAAACAAAGAACAAAGAAAACTAAAAAAAAGAAGTTGGTGAGGTATTACTGAAATATTTATGCCATGGGGTTGTGAAATGTGGCTGAATGGGTTCGATCCCATTGCTAGGCACCTTGGATAAATGTCAAATTTTCATCAATAGGCGCAGGAGTGGCCGTGTGGTAAGTAGCTTGCTTACCAACCACATGGTTCGGGGTTCATTCCTACTGCGTGGCACCTTGTGCAAGTGTCTTCTACTATAGCCACGGGCCGACCAAAGCCTTGTGAGTGGATTTGGTAGACGGAAACTGAAAGAAGCCTGTCGTATATATATATATATATATATGTATGTATGTGTGTGTGTGCATGTGTGTATATATATATATGTGTGTGTGTGTGTGTGTGTGTGTGTGTGTGTGTGTGTATATATATATACATATATATATATATATATATATCTGTGTGTGTGTTTGTGACTGTTTGTTATCCCCACTGCTTGACAATCAGTGTATGTAAGTTTACGTCCCTGCCACTCTCAGACCCCACAAAAAACATATTGCTCATAGCAGACCCAAATGTGCTACCCCTTTAAAAAGTCCCGCCCAGGGTGGGCCACCCCTACTGCAGCTATGTTAGTGCATACATACACACACACATAAATATATATATATTTACAACAAAAAGAACCAGATAAAAATAATTATTATTAAAAACTTTAAAGCAAAATAATGATAAAAAATAACTTAAAAAAGAAAACAGCATAAACACAAACACAAAACCCTTAAAAGGGTCACTAGTTACTCACCCAGTTAACCTTCAAAAAAATATTTCGAAAGACCCCTTTATGGAACATCATCCAACATGGCAACATTCATCAAGAAAAGGAGTTACATAATGAGATTTTTGACTTAATTGCATCGAATTGTCGTTGTTTTTTTTTTTGTTTGTTAGGTAATTAATATACTGTTCTGTTGTAAATTAAATACTATTAACGTGTTAACGTGATTTGAACGAAACGTGATATGAGGTAGGTTACAGAAACGTGAAATAAGATAAGATTTTTTTTAATGTCGACGTAGTCACCGCAAGGAAGTGTTTGGAGATATTTCTGTTTAATTCTGTTTCAAATAGTGACCCACACAATATCTTTGAATGAGGACAGTAGCTAGGTAATCAAAGGCATGGCTAGGTGGTAAGAAGCTTGTTTTCTAACTACACGGCTCCGGGTTCAGTCCCATTGCACGGCACTTTGGGCAAGTGTCTTCTACTATAGCCTCTCAGCCACCCAAAGCCTTGTGAGTGTATTTGGTAGACGGAAACTAAAAGAAGCCCATCGTATCATCATCGTTTAACGTCCGCTTTCCATGCTAGCATGGGTTGGACGATTTGACTGAGGACTGGTGAAAACCAGATGACTACACCAGGCTCCAATCTGTTCTGGCAGAGTTTCTACAGCTGGATGCCCTTCCTAACGCCAACCACTCCAAGAGTGTAGTGGGTGCTTTTTACATGCCACCAGCACGAAGGCCAGTCAGGGGGTACTGGCAACGGCCACGCTCGAAATGGTGTATTTTACGTGCCACCTGCACAGGAGCCAGTCCAGCGGCACTGGCATTCATCGTAATTTGAATTTATAAAATTGTAGATTATTGCTTTATTGCTAATTATAAATTTTAAATATATTTTGAAACAAACAGGATTTTTACAGCTGGATGCCCTTCCTAACGCCAGCCACTCAGCAGAGTGGACTTAGTGCTTTTTACCTGGCCAAACACAGGCGAGGTCAGTTTTGGCAAGGTTTTTACAGCTGGTTGCCCTTATATACATTCTATACACTTGTGTGCTGGAACATTCTTCTCATGAAACAGGACCCCTTTTGTCAGTTTATCTGGGCGGGTGTTTGTTCTTGCAAGGTATTTGTAACTGTCTCAATAAGTTGGCATAGTACTCCCCATTGATGGTGTAGCCCTTTTGTTGTTCTTTTTTATTAATACTGTTGTACGTCCAAATTCATTTAATAGTTGAATAACACTATCTTTTTATATGATTTCCTATTGTTCATCTACAGAAAGTATTTCTTCATTAGACAACTTATGCCTTTAACTTGACAGATTATTATTATTATAAAACCTTGACACTTTGTATATTGTACTAATAACTGCTTAAACATACTCTTTTACTCTTTTACTTGTTTCAGTCATTTGACTGTGGCCATGCTGGAGCACCGCTTTTAGTCGAGCAAATCGACCCCAGGACTTATTCTTTGTAAGCCTAGTACTTATTCTATCGGTCTCTCTTTTGCCGAACCGCTAAGTTACGGGGACGTAAACACACCAGCATCGGTTGTCAAGCGATATTGGGGGGACAAACACAGACACACATACATATATACGACAGGCTTCTTTCAGTTTCCGTCCGCCAAATCCACTCACAAGGCTTTGGTCGTCCCCGTAACCGCTAAGTTACGGGGACGTAAACACACCAGCATCGGTTGTCAAGCGATGTTGGGGGGACAAACACAGACACACATACATATATACGACAGGCTTCTTTCAGTTTCCGTCCGCCAAATCCACTCACAAGGCTTTGGTCGGCCCGTGGCTATAGTAGAAGACACTTGCCCAAGGTGCCACACAGTGGGAATGAACCCGGAACCATGTGATTGGTAAGCAAGCTACTTACCACGCACCCACTCCTACGCCTATATATATATATATATATATATATATATATATATATATATATATATATACATATATATATATACATATACATATATACGACAGGCTTCTTTCAGTTTCCGTCTACCAAATCCACTCACAAGACTTTGGTCGGCCCGAGGCTATAGTAGAAGACACTTGCCTGCCCAAGGTGCCACGCAGTGGGAATGAACCCGGAACCATGTGGTTGGTAAGCAAGCTACTTACCACACAGCCACACCTGCGCCAGATATTTCTACTTTTTCGTTTTTTATTTTATTGCATATTTAAATATTAGGATACGTTTTTTGAATTTACAAGACCAGAAGAGTGTCCTCATTCTGGGCGGAGCTTATCTTGATTGATTTATTGTAGATTGCCCAGGTCTTTTCCACTTTCATGTAGCCATGAAATGCACGTAGTCTATCATTCACTTTCGTTTTTATAAATTTACTAAACTGAATTAAAATTTTTAATCTAATATTTTATAGATTTTATGGATTATAAATTTTCTTTTGGATTTTTTAGTTTTTTAAATTAGTATTTTGAAGAGTACGCTTTTCTTGATGGTGTCTGATCTCCTTCATTGTTTGAGTTGCATTTTAGTGGTTCTTCTCTAAATTAGTAATATATATATATCTATATATATATGTATATATATATAAAGTGAAGTATATTTGCCATTTAAATGTGGCTGACCCCTAAGGGTGGATGTTACTGTTGCTTTTAGCCCCAGGAGAACATCTCCTCCAGCTGGCTTATCGACACACATCTGTGTCCTGTCTATTTTTGCCAAGGGAAGTTATCCCTCCCATCTTGATCTGCGATACGTACGGACCCGAGTTTCAGGGTTATTTCCCTTCTTCAGCGTACGATAATCGCCGACCTTCGATGAGAAAGACAATCCCTTGGCAAAATATAAGTCTTTATGGGAGGGATAACTTCCCTTGGCAAAAATAGACAGGACACAGATGTGTGTCGATAAGCCAGCCACATTTAAATGGCAAATATACTTCACTTTATCGTGCAGTTACTGTTAATACCTCGTTCAGAGATTTAACATATATATATATATATATATATATATATATATATATATATATATATATATATATATATATATATTTATATATATATATATACCGGAGTAAGCACATAAAATGTGCAACAAGGTGGAAAAAAGAGTACTCAAATACCAGAGGTAGAGTAATATGCTTTATTTTAAAACAGCAGAAATATAACAAAAGACTGTTACTCTGAGTTTCACGTTCCCGTTCATCGGACAGTTTTGTTAGAAATGGGAAAGGAATAACAATGCAATCGAAAGTAATATAAAATTTGAAACACGTGGATCTGTTTGATTGGTCGTTTCAAATAACTGTCGTGGATGCGTAATGAACAAAACAAATGAATTTAGTATAGATTCATCCTATTTTTAAAAAATATATCAAAGAAAACCTTAAATAGAAAAGTAGAAAAATGGGCTCAAAATACATATTGTAAATAATTAATTATATATATATATATATATATATATATATATACACACAGATAGATAGGTAGATAGATAGATGGATAGATGGATAGATAGATAGATACACATACATACATACATACATACATACATACATACATAGCAGGATAGACAGAAAGACCGACAGACAAACAGACAGACAGACTGACAGATAGATAGATAGATAGATAGATAGATAGATAAATATATAGATAGATAAATTGCTAGATAGATAGATAGATAGATAGATAGATAGATAGATAGATAGATAAATTGCTAGATAGATAGATAGATAGATAGATAGATTGCTAGATAGATAGGTTTCTTTATTAGCCACACAGGGCTCAACACAGAGGGGACAAAATACAAATGTAGAGTTTTTCTTTTCGAGGGGGTCGAAAACAAAGCAGAAAAAAAAACAAAAGTGGGGACAACGATGAAAAAAAACATCGCAAAACGTTTGGGGTATTTACAAAAAATACGAAATAATACAAAAAATTCCCAATAAATGGGGAGGTTATCCGTGGAAAGAAAAACCTACGAAAAGACCACGGTAACCTCGGTCTTTAGCGTTATTTAAGCAAGAAACGTGAGTAACTCTCTGTTTACAAAATTTTAAAACGTTTTATAGAATCATGGTCAAGGTGGCTTCGTCATTTATACGTGCCATTCTTGCTACATGTATCCATCTTTTTTCGAAACATTTGCTAGACAACACTTGCCTCTCTACTCTCACCTTCCTTTTCAAGTGATACTTGAAAAAGTTGATGAGAGATTGACCAGAGAGGAAAGTATTTGTCTCTAATCCTTTCAGACGCGTCCACCAGATGCATTCTTTGGCCATAGCCACAAGTACGATAAATACAGCTCTTCCTTCCCGTTTAAAGGAAGGAGGCGTGACGATATTGACGATAGACTCGGTTGTTAAACCGACTCGTCCCACACGCGACAGCAGTCGTTCGACATAAGCCCACAGCTCCGAAATGGTTGGACACTGCACGAGTGCGTGCAGAACGGTTTCATCGCTCTGACCGCATCTCGGGCAGGTCGGCCCCGCATTTCGCCAGCCGTGTCTATAGAGCTTATCCCGAACGGGTAGCGCCTCTCGGTAACACTGCCAGGCCAGGGATCTCTGGAAGTTGTCCATAGGTCCCGGCCCGAAAGTCGTCCTGAACAGGCGGGTCAGGTATTCCTCGTCGACGCCCAGGTTCGCCCCGAGATCGTCGTCGTACCTGCCCTCCACTAATCCCCTATAGAATGACTTCGTTGTGATGCAGCCGCTCAAGGTCGACCCGGGACGGCAAAGTTGTTGCAGAGCAACGCGACACTCACGGTGCCATTCGCCATTCCTCGGCCTCTTTTTGATCCACGACTGCAGCTCGGTCATGGAGACGAGCTGCGGGAAAGCGCGTCGCACAAACGGCGACCACACCTGCTCACCGTCGTCTACGTAGAGCCGGAGATGTCGCAGTCTCAGCGCATGTCTGCGCATCATCAACCACGGCATGCCCAGCCCTCCTTTCAGCGGGTGTTGGCAACAAACGGATCGCCTCACCATCGGAACACTTCCTTTCCACAAAAAGCGGAAGAGGATGCGCTCCATTTCGGTGATGGCGCGATCGGGACAAGGCACGACGGTCAGGCGGTATTCGATGACGGACGCGATGTACGCGTTCGCCACCTCCGCCCGACCTTTTAGGGACAGCTTCCTCTCGGACCATTGCCGGCAGAGAGTGGCCACCCTACTCGTTATCTCGTCCCAGTTCTTCTCCGTTTGCAGGTCCGGACCGAACCAGACTCCGAGCAACTTGACCGGACCGTCCGTCCAGCGTCCCACTACTGAGGCGCTGCCGGACGGTATGGGCTTGCTTCTCCAGGTGCCGAGCAGCAAACCCACCGACTTATCCCGGTTGATTTTCGCTCCCGTCACCGCTTCGTAGTCTTTCAGCGTCTCGCCGACAAGCTCAATGTGCTCGTGGCTAGACGCTATGACGGTGACGTCGTCCGCGTATGCCGACACGCTCGTCCCGCACCCCAGTTCTCGCGGGATGCCCCTCAGCGTCGCCAGCTTCCGCAGTAGTGGCTCGAGAGTCAATACGTACAGGAGCGGCGACAGGGGGCATCCCTGTCGAACCGAACGTGCAATGTCGAAGGGTCCCGATAGACGTCCATTGACGCGAACAACCGAACGGATGCCTGTGTACAAGGCAGCCATCCAGCCGCGGAAAACGGGACCGAAGCCGGCCGCTTCGAGGACGGCCTCCAAGTATCGATGGTCTACCCTATCGAAAGCTTTGGATTGATCCAAATTGATCAGGGCCCCACCCATGCCAGGTTCCTTAACTACCCTCTCTATGATGTAGCGCATCAGATGGAGGTTGTCATGGATGCTCCGGCCCGGCACGGCGCACGTCTGCTCCGTGCCGACCAGTTTCTCGATGACAAGCGCCAACCGCTTGGCTAACACCTTGGCCAAAATTTTCATGTCTGCATTGAGCAGAGTGATGGGCCTAAAGTTATCTATGGCGTCCCCCTTGTTTGGATCTTTCTTCAGCAGCGTTACCGCTCCTCGGCTCACAAAACCGGGAATGCTCCCGTTCTGCTGCCAGTTGCAGTACACGACCGCCAAGACTTCTCCAAACAAGTCTGGCATACAGTTGTAAAGCTCGTAGGGCAGACCATCCAAACCCTGAGATTTGTCCGTCGAGCAACCCGCCATCGCGTCCCTCACCTCCTCCGCCGTGATGACCCCTTCGCAGCACTCCGCCTCTCTTGCCGAGAGTCGTGGCAAGCTGTGCAGGTAGGCACTAAAGTCCACCCTGCCTTCTCGCTCGCCACTCCTCCCGAACAGTCGGGCAAAATGCCGCTGAAACGCCTCGCACATCTTGCTCGGCTCGAGCAATTCGCGCCCCTGTTCGTCTACCAGAGACCGGATGGTGGCTCTGTTACCCCGCTGCGCCTCCGCCACCCGGGCCTCTCGTGCGGCTCCAACACCTTCATTCCTCAGAGCACGCATCCTTGCCCTGACAGCACACCCTTCGTGTTTAGCATTGAAGTGTTGGTCGAGGGCCAACCTCGCCGCTAAAACGTCGGATGCGATGCCACTTCGCAATGCCTCTTCTAACTTTATCACTAGCTCCCCCTCTTCTCTGTTCCTCTCTACAGCTAGTGCCCTGCTATACCTTATTGCTTCCGCCCTTACTGCTCTCTTGAGGGCAAACCACCATTTGTTGTTGACGATGGCTCCCGTCAAAGCCCTCTTTACTAACGTGCTAATCCGGTCTCTGAAAACCTGTCTCGACGGGAAAGACGCGTTTAGTTTCCAGTAACCGGGGCCCTGCCTATGTGCCTTATCTAAGTCTAGCGTACACGTCACAAGTTTGTGATCCGTGTAGCTGACTATGTGGAACTGTGGACATCCTAAACTATCTCTATCTCTTGTCCTACTCACTATCCTATCTAGATACGACCTCGACGACCCAATGCGGTTGCTCCAAGTCCACGTTGGCACATTTGGGTGGTCGAGTCGGTACCTGTCAGACAACTGGAAGCGTCTGAGCAGGTCTATGAGGCCTTTGCATCCCCTTCTAGTTTTGTCACTCCCCACGTAGTCTAGATGCGTGTCCAAGGTAGCATTCCAATCCCCCACTAAAAGTAAGGGACGAGACGTTCCCAGGAATACTTCTAGACGTCGAAAGAAGTCTGACCGACCTGTTAAAGGAGGCACATAAACTGCCAGCAACCGAAAAGCGCCTCCATCGCTGCCGTCCACATCTAGGACAACCAGTCTACCCTCCGGGTCCGTAAATATCGTCTTTACTTGGAGATCCAGACTCTTGCGAAAAAGAACCGCCGTGCCACTACCGCCCATCCTCGGCAGACAGGGAGAAAAATAAATGTTAAACTGTCCGCCAAACATGGACTTTAGGGCCCGCGGTTCATGGAGTCTGGTCTCACTAATGGCTATGATATCCAAATTGTGTGACTTGATGTCATTTAAGAGGTACCCTTGTTTCCAAGGGGACCCTAAGCCACGCACATTCACACAACCAATCTTCACCATGATTCTATTTATACGTGTGCTTTAAAGCACAAAACAAAAGAACAAAGTGTTACTTACCGTTAGAAAGTTTTGTTTCCTCCTTGGATTTTTCACCAAGGAGGCTATTGTACAATTTCTTGCACAAATATTTCTGGAATCCCCCTACCGAGTTGGGGTAGAGGGATTTTATTGTGTTGTGTAATGCTGGTGTTACATGAATAATTTTAATGTGTTTTGGCGGTGTTGTACGTGGGTGGTTGTTGGTTTTGATATCGTTATTTGTGATGTTTGTTTTAGAGTTGATGTAATTCATCAACTCTGTGTTTGTACTGTCTATTGCTGTTAGCATTGTTTTTTTTATATTACTATTGGTGTTAGTAGTATTTTCGGGAGATGTGAATCTCCCTGCTTTGTTTGTGTTTGCATTTTGTTTTGTTTTCTTCTTACTGCGCTTCCTCTTTCCTTTCGTAGCTATTTTCCACTCCTCCCCACTCTCTTCATCGGATGATGGGAGATCTGAGGAGTCAGAAAGAGGTAACGGCAAATTTTGTGCGTCTGTGTGTGTTTCTGTGAATGTTTGTGTTGCTGTTTTTATTGATGTTGGCTCCTTGTTATTTATGTGTGGTGTATGTGATATGGGGGAGGGAGAGGCAGTCTTGGAATTTTCTTTTTTTTCTTCTGTTTTTGCAGTTTCTGTTGTGGTTATTGCTGATATTTCTGTTGTTGTTTTTTGTGTTGCTGGTGGTGTTGGTAGTAAGGTTTTTCTGTTGGGGGTATTTGGTAGTTGCTTCTGTTGTTGTTGTTGTTGTTGTTGTTGTTGTTGTTGTTGTTTAGCGGCCAGAGGGCAGTCCTTTTTCAGATGTGCTTCGCTGTTGCATAGGTAACAGCGAGGTCGCCTGCCCTCTACCACCACATACAGCTTGTGGTCCTCTGCCAATCTAATGTTTGGAGGAATTTTCTGTGAAGCCTCCTCCGTGATGTGGAGAAGGATTTCCAGATTTTTCCCTCCCCAGTTCTTTTCCTCTCCGACCGTAATCTCCAAAATATTTGCCTCCTCCATTTCCAGGCACACGGCCGATATCAGCCATTGGGTGTCCACCTCCGATGGCACATTTTTTATCATAACTTTGGTCACTCTCTGTCCTAGATAACTCGGTATCATTACCAAGTCATCTGTGCGGAGAGAGAGTGTCGAAAATTGTTTAGCTAAATTTTCATCCAGAAATCTCACTTGCACCGTTCCAAATTTCCTTCCCCAGGTGACATGATTCTGATAAGGCCAAATTTTTCTAAGACAAACTTCAATTTTATCTGTGCTAACATTTTCTACATGTCTGGTTTTTGTGTTTACCAGTTTATAAATGATGCACTTTTTGTTTTTCATTTCTATAATATCTTTTGGTATGTTTATTCTGACATCATCTCCTTCTTTCGTAA
Source organism: Octopus bimaculoides (assembly GCF_046866305.1). NCBI lineage: Eukaryota > Metazoa > Mollusca > Cephalopoda > Octopoda > Octopodidae > Octopus > Octopus bimaculoides. Next base: position 11,582,889 of record NC_142957.1, on the reverse strand, counting down.
GAAGGGATTTTGTGTCTTTTATTTGTTTTTGTGTGAATGTCACTATTGTTCTTTTTTCCTTTAGAGCATTTGCGAAATTTGTTTTTGTTGTGCTGGCGGACATGTTCTTCTGGATATTTTTGTTTATGTTGGTGTATGTACTGCCTGGTTCAAAGGTGGTGGTAGTGGCAGCAGAGTTTGTTGAACAGGTGATGGTGTCATTGCTGACGGCCGATAACTTTACGTCCTTGTTGTTGCTGTTGTTGTTGTTGTTGTCGTTGTTGTTGTTGTTGTTGTTGTTGTCGTTGTTGTTGGTGGTGGTGATGATGGCGTCAGCAGCAATGGTGCTTACGTCAGAGACATTTGTGACGGTTTTTACGCATGGTTTTGTAACCTTGGTTACAGTTTTGTTTTTGTTGTTGGTGTTGGTGGTGGTGGTGGTGGTGGTGGTGGTGGTGGTGAGAGGGCTGTTAGTAGCTGTAATCACCGTCTTTGTGACGTTTACAGCAACTGCGTTCCTGTCACTGCGTGAGCACGCGCTATTCTGTTCTTTTTTCTCTTCTGGCATCTGAAGCCTCGGGAAATGCTTGTCAAAAGTACAAGACAAGCGTTCCAAAATTATGTTTCTCGACATTTTTCAAATGTCAAGAAGGAAATTTTTGTATTTTGCTAGGGCCGGAAATGCCCCTGGGGGCCAATTCCTGCCCTTGAAAATACACACAAATGAAGCCTAGGTGCTTCGCAACAAAATTATTTAAAAATTCCAACAAAATGTGGACAATAAAAGGTCAGATAAAAGTTTACCTTCGCAGCCGATGTGACAGCACGTCCGTGAGAAGAGATAGATAGATAGATAGATAGATAGATACACATACATACATACATACATACATACATACATACATACATACATACATAGCAGGATAGACAGAAAGACCGACAGACAAACAGACAGACAGACTGACAGATAGATAGATAGATAGATAGATAGATAGATAGATAGATATATAGATAGATAAATTGCTAGATAGATAGATAGATAGATACATTTCTTTTATTAGCCACACAGGGCTCAACGAAGATGGGACAAATACAATGTAGAGCTTTTCTTTTTGAGAGGGGGAAGGAAGGAAAAAAAAAAAAAAAAAAAAAAATTGGTGGTGTCGATCAAAAGGGATCGTAGGAAGGGAAAAAGGGGCAGTTCGATCAAAAGGGATCGAAAAAAAAAGAAAAGGAAAGGCCGATCAATAGGGATCGTGTATCACACAGTAATGTTCTCGTGTAAAAAGAGGGGAGGACAGTTTAGGTTTAGCCGTGGAAGATAGATAGATAGATAAATTGCTAGATAGATAGATAGATAGATAGATAGATAGATAGATAGATAGATAGATAGATAGATAGATTGCTAGATAGATAGATAGATAGATAGATAGATAAATTGCTAGATAGATAGATAGATAGATAGATAGATAGATAGATAGATAGATAGATAGATAGGTAAATTGCTAGATAGATAGATAGATAGATAGATAGATAGATAGGTAAATTGCTAGATAGATACAGCTAAACAGACAGATAGGCAGAATAGTTTGACAGATAGATAGAAAGACAAACAGATACACACACACACACACTCTCTCTCTCTCTCTCTTTCTCTCTCTCTCTCTATCTCTCTCTCTTTCTCTCTCTCTCTCACTCACACACACTCATACATACATTGAAGTACTTTCTCTTTATTCAAATGTCATAAAAACGACATAGAAAAGAACACATAAAAATGACTGATAAAAAGCGAAGAAAAGCAAACATTTTGGTGTCAAAACCTGACCTAATAAAAGAAAGCTTTGTTGCTTTGTATTCCTTCATTTTTTTTATTCCTTTCTTCATTCCTTTATTCTTTTCTATTGTCGTATTCGCCTTATTCTCTTGCAGTCTTCTGTTGGCTGCAGTCCAATGACTGTGGTAATGACTGGAGCACCGCATTCAAGAGTTTCTTGTAGATCGAATCAAGACAAGTGTTTGTTTATCTTTCCAATATCTGTGTGTGTGTGTGCGTGTGCGGGTCTTTGTGTCTATGCTTGTGCCACCACTCTGCCGTTATGTTCTGAGTTCAAATTCCGCTGAGGTCGACTTTAACTTTTTTGAATTGCAAAGTCTTTGATCAGATCCTCTAAATTAATCTTAGGTAACACATCTGCATCTATACCTAGTAGAGACAAAGGCATCCCGAATATTATTTTAGCAAGTCTAAAGTGATTTCTTTTGTGCTGTAAACCATTTACCATTTCTGTGGTGCCCCCTCTCCTTCCTTTGATGCCCTAAGCACGTACTTATTCTGCTTAATTCCTCCTACTTTTTTGAATTGCAAAGTCTTTGATCAGATCCTCAAAATTAATCTTAGGTAACACATCTGCATCTATACTTAGTAGAGACAAAGGCATCCCGGATATTATTTTAGCAAGTCTAAAGTGATTTCTTTTGTGCCGTAAACCATTTACCATTTCTCTGGTGCCCCCCTCCTTCCCTTGATGCTCTAATCACGTGCTTATTCTACTTAATTCCTCCTACTTTTTTGAATTGCGAAGTCTTTGATCAGATCCTCAAAATTAATCTTAGGTAACACATCTGCAGCTATACTTAGTAGAGACAAAGGCATCCTGAATATTATTTTAGCAAGTCTAAAGTGATTTCTTTTGTGCCGTAAACCATTTACCATTTCTCTGGTGCCCCCCTCCTTCCCTTGATGCTCTAATCACGTGCTTATTCTACTTAATTCCTCCTACTTTTTTGAATTGCGAAGTCTTTGATCAGATCCTCAAAATTAATCTTAGGTAACACATCTGCAGCTATACTTAGTAGAGACAAAGGCATCCTGAATATTATTTTAGCAAGTTTAAAGTGATTTCTTTTGTGCTGTAAACCATTTACCATTTCTGTGGTGCCCCCTCTCCTTCCTTTGATGCCCTAAGCACGTACTTATTCTGCTTAATTCCTCCTACTTTTTTGAATTGCAAAGTCTTTGATCAGATCCTCTAAATTAATCTTAGGTAACACATCTGCATCTATACTTAGTAGAGACAAAGGCATCCTGAATATTATTTTAGCAAGTTTAAAGTGATTTCTTTTGTGCTGTAAACCATTTACCATTTCTGTGGTGCCCCCTCTCCTTCCCTTGATGCCCTAAGCACGTACTTATTCTGCTTAATTCCTCCTACTTTTTTGAATTGCAAAGTCTTTGATCAGATCCTCAAAATTAATCTTAGGTAACACATCTGCATCTATACTTAGTAGAGACAAAGGCATCCTGAATATTATTTTAGCAAGTTTAAAGTGATTTCTTTTGTGCTGTAAACCATTTACCATTTCTGTGGTGCCCCCTCTCCTTCCCTTGATGCCCTAAGCACGTAGTTATTCTGCTTAATTCCTCCTACTTTTTTGAATTGCAAAGTCTTTGATCAGATCCTCAAAATTAATCTTAGGTAACACATCTGCATCTATACTTAGTAGAGACAAAGGCATCCTGAATATTATTTTAGCAAGTTTAAAGTGATTTCTTTTGTGCTGTAAACCATTTACCATTTCTGTGGTGCCCCCTCTCCTTCCCTTGGTGCCCTAAGCACGTACTTATTCTGCTTAATTCCTCCTACTTTTTTGAATTGCAAAGTCTTTGATCAGATCCTCAAAATTAATCTTAGGTAACACATCTGCATCTATACTTAGTAGAGACAAAGGCATCCTGAATATTATTTTAGCAAGTTTAAAGTGATTTCTTTTGTGCTGTAAACCATTTACCATTTCTCTGGTGCCCCCCCCCTCCTTCCCTTGGTGCCCTAAGCACGTGCTTATTCTGCTCAACGGTTAATCCAGTGCTGCTCATGAATCAGAGTGGCCATACCAGCATATCTACCTCACCATCCTCCGGGGCAATGCCTTTCCCATTTTGTCTGGAGAAGGGAAAACTGCCAAAGTACCAGTCGCTCTCTGACAGGCTTTCTTCAAACCTTTATCCTTCATGTGAAAGTATTTCATTGATAGCAAAAAAAAAAAAAAAAAAAAAGGCATTTCTACATAAGCCGAGTGAAATCGTAGTTGTGACCGATGTCAGTGCCGTCTGACTGACACCTGTAAGAGTGGCACGTAAAAAGCACTGTTTGAGCATTGGGCTTCATCGAAGCAGTGACAGGTGACCAAGACCTTTGGCGATATACCGTGCTCGTGTAGACCTATCAAGCCAAGTGAGACTGTAGTTGTGGCCGATGCTGTCTAACTAGCACCCATGCTGGTTGGCATGTAAAAGGCGCTGTTCAAGTGTTGGACCCCATGGAGGCAGTAACAGGTGACCGAGACCTTTGGCGATATGCCATGCTTGTGTAGACCTGTCAAGCCAAGTGAGACCATAGTAATGATGGATGCTAATGTCAGGTCAATGACACCCACTACACTCTTGGAGTGGTCGGCATTAGGAAGGGCATTCAACCGTAGAAAACTTGCCAAAACAAGAACGGAACCTGGTGCAGCCCCATCCGGCTTACCAGTTTTCAGTCGAACCGTCCAACCCATGCCAGCATGGAAAACGGACGTTAAATGATGATGATGATGGGACTAGAGTGGAGTATTTCAAATGTTGATGGAATAGATGTGGGGTAGATATAGGTGAACCATGATGTTAGGGCGTTGGAGTCCGATTTTGAAAAGTAGGGCTTCAAGTACAATATAGAGGTCTATTTAGAGAATAGCGTACCGCATTTGTTGACTTCTGTTAAATGTTGTGCTGTTTTGGTGATCGTAGACAATTTTTTTTTTTTCTCAATACTTCAAAGCCTTGGGAGCATTTTAAATACTAAGAACAGAAAGAAATTGGGGAGAGGGCTCTAGACTATCTGTTTGGTACAATATACATTTCTTTTATTAGCCACACAGGGCTCAACGAAGATGGGACAAATACAATTTGGTACAATATAGTTTAAATATAGTGAAGACGTTATTTGACAATAGCGTACCGCTTTCACTTCGTCCGTTGCTATTTTATTACGTTGTTTTGATGGCTAAAAAAAACTTTTATTTATTATTTCTGGACAAAAGTGAAAACAATCTCCTGGCAGTACTTTAAATATTGAGGACAGAGAGAGGGAGAGAGAGAGAGAGAGAGAGAGAGAGAGAGAAATTTGATTGTTTGGAACGATGGAACACGTGGTTTGTGCCTTTACTGTGTTTGTTTGATGACGTCACAGAAGTGTAGGAGAGAGTGTGAGTGTGTATGTTTGAATGAGGAGGGACTGTTGAGATTTTATGAGAGGGAGAGAGAGAGAGGCAGATAAGCAGAGAATTTATGAAAGAGATAGAGTGAAAGAGAAAGGCAGAGATAGTAAGTTTTTAAAAACTTGTTTGTTTCTTTCTTTTTTTTTCTTCTGAATTTGAAAACGAAAGCAAAAATGAACACAACATCAGCAAAAAGGTCCATTGTTTTTATGTGAGCTTGTAATGGGGGCTGCATTTAAAATGTAGTTTGAACACATTACAACAGAAAGGGATTACCTAATTAGGGGCCGTTGGTTTTATGCAATTATTCATTCATTCATACCAAGAAAGAAGAAGAAAGAAAAACGTTTTTTGTTTTGTTTTTTTTTATTATTATTTTTTCTCTCAGTTTAAATATGAGAGACGATTTTTATGAAGAAATGCCATCATCCTGGAATTGTGGATTTAAAGATTTTCTTTATTTTTCTGGATTGAAATGAAAAAGAAAAAGAAGTAAGATCGACCCGGGGGTGAATTATTTTTATCGTTTTTCGTATTCATTAATTTTTGTTTTCGCTATTTTTTTCCTCACAAAAATTGAGGAAAAAGTATCAAATATACTACATATATATTATCGTAAATATAAAGAGATAAGAAGGTATATATATATATATATATATATATAAAGTGATAGAGAGTGAGCTACCGACATAGGGGTGATGATGTCGGTACTGAGTTAAGTGGAGGGTAAGAAAGAAAAGACGGGAAAACAGGGGAAAAAGAAATGTATACGAAAGAGAAGAAAGGTTAGACTAAAAGACAGGAGAGTTGGATTGGGGAGGGCAAAACATCGAAATTTTGAACAAGAAGGAAAAGTAAAAGAAACGCAAAACCGAGGAAACAGAAACGAACGAAATAAGAAGGATAGAAGGAAAGATAAGACTTGGGGAACTGAAGAGAAAGGAGGCATAAGATTGGAAGAACTGAAGAGGAAGAAATTAAACTGGAGGAATTGAAAAGGCTGGGACAAAATTAGATTGGAGGAAGAAGAAATTAAACTGGAGGAATTGAAAAGGCTGGGACAAAATTAGATTGGTGGAAGAAGAAATTAAACTGGAGGAATTGAAAAGACTGGGACAAAATTAGATTGGAGGAAGAAGAAATTAAACTGGAGGAATTGAAAAGACTGGGACAAAATTAGATTGGAGGAAGAAGAAATTAAACTGGAGGAATTGAAAAGACTGGGACAAAATTAGATTGGAGGAAGAAGAAATTAAACTGGAGGAATTGAAGAGGAAGGATAAAATAAGGCTGGAGGAATTGAAGAGGAAGGGAAAAGAAGGCTGGAGGAATTGAAGAGAAAGGGAAAAGAAGGCTGGAGGAATTGAAGAGAAAGGGAAAATTAGACCAGAGAAATTGAAGAGGAAGGGAAAAAGAAGTCTGGAGGAATTGAAGAGGAAGGGAAAAGAAGGCTGGAGGAATTGAAGAGAAAGGGAAAAGAAGGCTGGAGCAATTGAAGAGAAGGGGAAAATTAGACCAGAGAAATTGAAGAGGAAGGGAAAAGAAGTCTGGAGGAATTGAAGAGGAAGGGAAAAGAAGGCTGGAGGAATTGAAGAGAAAGGGAAAACTAGGGGAAAATTAGACCAGAGAAATTGAAGAGGAAAGGAAAAGAAGTCTGGAGGAATTGAAGAGGAAGAAAAAATAAATTCAGAGGGAAAAAGGTGAATAAAAAAACAGGACTGAAGAAAATAGGAAAGGAATTTAAGAGGAGGAGAAATTAAGATAGGAATAGACAAGGTAAAAAGAGTACAACCAGACAGAAAGAAGGAAAATAAAACAAATAATTGCAGAAGACCAGAAGAGGAATAGAAGAAGAGAAACAAACGTACAATTCTAGATTGCACTGTAAAGTGTCTAAATAATTTATGAATATTTTCATTTTGTATTTGTGCGTGTATGGACATGTATGTGTTAAACAGCTTAGAGTTTGATGTTTTCGGAATTGTGTTGTTCCTGTATTTGTTTTACCATGTGTTCGCAAAATGTGTTGGGGAAGCAGCAGACTCGTCACACCAAGTAAACCTGATGAATTATATTTATGACAGCGAGTCTGAGGAGAAGACTGCGAAAGGCAAGTCTCGTCGCAGACGTCCTCGTCGCAAGAAGAAACAAAAGCGTGATGGTGATTACACGAAAAAGGACGTGTTGAATATGATAAAGCTGTTGCTAAAGTCGAAACTGGTTACCAAGGAATATCAGAAATACAGTGAACTTCCGCCTGAGTTTGGTGTGGAGTATTACAACCAGAAATCTGACATAACATACTACCCGGAAGCCAAAACTCCACAAGGCAGGAAACCTTTACCTGATCCCATGACCAAAGTTAAGTATCAGTTTCCATCAAACATTCACTACACCAGCACCGAGCGCCAAAGCACGTCTCCACCTGTTCAGCGAAATAGCCCACCTCTACCTGTTCAGCGAAATAGCCCACCACCACCTGTTCAGCGAAATAGCCCACCTCCACAAAGGCCTGAACCTAAGATTACATACTACTTAGAAACTAATGTTCAAGCTTATCCAGAACTGGAGTTCCCATCTAGCATTGATCCCCAACAACAGGAGCTGGAGATCCAACGAAATGGCCCACCTGAATCCAAGCCTGAATCCAAGATTACATACTATTTAGAATCTAATGTTGAGGCTTATCCGCAGATAGGCTTCCCGTCTAGCAGTGAGCCCCTACCGGAGTCAGAGACCAAAATCAAATACCAGTCTCAACCTGATATTGAATACCGTGAGCCTGGGCCAGAGATACAGCGAAATGGCCCACTCTTACATAAGTCTGAATCTAAGATTACATACCACTTAGAACCTGATGTTAGCGCTTTTCCTGAGCTAGAGTTCCCATCTAGCAGTGAGCCCCAACGGGAGCTAGAGATCCAGCCCAATGGCCCACTCCCAGATTGGCCAGAGATCCAGCGTACCAGCACACCTCCACATAAGTCTGAGTCTAAGATTACATACTACTTAGAACCTAATGTTGAGGCTCTTCCTGAAATAGAGTTCCCCTCTAGCAGTGAGCCCCAACAGGAGCCAGAGATCCAACGTGATGGGCGTTCCCCATATAAGCCTGAATCCAAGATTACATACACTTTAGAACCTGATGTTGAGGCTTATCCTGAGATAGGCTTCCCGTCTAGCAGTGAGCCCCCACTGGAGACAGAGACCAAGATCAAATACCAGTCTCAACCTGATATTGAATACCGTAAGCCTGGGCCAGAGGTCCAGCGATATGGCCCACCCCAACGTAAGCCTGAATCCAAGATTACATACTATTTAGATTCTAATCTTGAAGTTTATCCTGAGATAGCATTCCCATCTAGCAGTGAGTCCCCACTGGAGCCAGAGACCAAGATCAAATACCAATCTCAACCTGATATTGAATACCGGGAACCTGGGCCAGAGGTCCATCAAAATGGCCTACCCCCACGTAAGCCTGACCCTAAGATTACATACACCTTAGAACCTGATGTTGAAGCTTATCCTGAGATAGCATTCCCATCTAGCAGTGAGCTCCCACTAGAGCCAGAATCCAAGATCAAATACCAGTCTCAACCTGATGTTCAATACCGTGAGCCTGAGCCAGAGGTCCAGCGAAATGGCCTACACCCACGTAAGCCTGACCCTAAGATTACATACACCTTAGAACCTGATGTTGAAGCTTATCCTGAACTAACATTCCCATCTAGCAGTGAGCCGCCACAAAAGCCAGAATCCAAGATCAAATACCAGTCTCAACCTGATATTCAATACCGTCAGCCTGAGCCAGAGGTCCAGCGAAATGGCTTACCCCCACTTAAGCCTGACCCTAAGATTACATACAGCTTAGAACCTAATGTTGAAGCTTATCCTGAACTAGCATTCCCATCTAGCAGTGAGCCCCCACTGGAGCCAGAGACCAAGATCAAATACCAGTCTCAACCTGATGTTCAATACCATGAGCCTGGGCCAGAGATACAGCGTGATGGCTTACCCCCACATAAGCCTGAATCCAAGATCACATACTATTTAGAACCTGATGTTGAGGCTTATCCGCAGATAGGCTTCCCGTCTAGCAGTGAGCCCCCACTGGAGCCAGAGAGCAAGATCGAATACCAGTCTCAACCTGATATTGAATACTGTGAGCCTGGCTCACCCCCACGTAAGCCTGAATCCAAGATTTCATACTATTTAGAACCTGATGTTGAGGCTTATCCTGAGCTAGAGTTCCCATCTAGCAGTGAGCTCCCTCAGAAGCCAGAGACCAAAATCAAATACCAGTCTGAACCTGATAGTGAATACAGTGAGCCTAGGCCAGAGATCCAGCATAGCGGCAAGTCCACACCTGAGCTCCGGCACCACAGAATTCCCTCACCTGAGCCCATACAGCATGATACTAAACCACAAGAACTCGCACCCAAGATGTATTTTCAGCCTGAAATTGAGTATGATATGCCACCGGCTCCAGATGAACCCCTGGCCCAGCCTCAACAGGGGACTGGTGCTGAAGCTCAGCCTGTACCTAATAAACCTCAGCTTGAGATCAAGGACAAAAAGAAAACTGTGGTTAAGCCTGATCTTGAACCTGAACAAGGACCCAAGATGTATTTTCAGCCTGAGATTGAGTATGAAATGCCACCAGCCCCAGATACACCCGTGACCCAGCCCCAGCCTCAACAGGGGACCAGTGCTGAACCTCAACCTGTGTCTGAGCCCCAGCTTGTGAGCAAGGACCCAAAAAAGACTGTGGTAAAACGCCAATTTAAGCCTAAGCTAGAACCAGTATCTGAGCCTAAGCTAGAACCAGTATCTGAGCCTAAGCTAGAACCAGTATCTGAGCCTAAGCTAGAACCAGTATCTGAGCCTAAGCTAGAACCAGTATCTGAGCCTATTCTTGAACACGAACCTGATCTTCAACCTGAGCCTGAGCCTGTTCTCCAGTCTCAGCCTCAGCCTGTTCTCCAGCCTAAGCTTGAGCCTGTGGTTCAACCAGAGCTTAAGCCTGTTGAGACTGAACCTGAGACTCAATATGAGATTGAAATGAAACCTCGGTCTGAGCCTGACCTTGAGCTGCCACATAAAGTGTCTGAACCAGAGGCCAAACTGCAGACTGAGATGGAGACTCAGACCGATGTTGAACTTGAATTTGAGCTTGGGCACCATCATGTGACCAAACTCCAGCTTGCAACTGACGCTGAGCATCAGCATGTGACCGAACTCCAGCTGAAGACAGCATGTCAGCGTTTGAGCGAATTCCAACTTGAGACTGACTGTGAGCACGTGACGGACCTCCAGCTTGAGTTTGTGTCTCAGCACTTGACCAAGCTGCAGATTGTAACCGAAACCAAACACAAACACATGACCAGCACTGACCACCGCCACGTGACTGAAGTCCAGCTCAAGAATGTGACTCCACCACAATCGCATGAAGCCAAACCTGACTTTCAGCACAAGACTGAGCCTGAGTCTCGACATTCTTCTGAGCCTGAGTATAATAACGTGACCATAACCAAGTATGAGCCGAAGACTGACATTGACCAACTGCATGAGCCCGAACCTCATCATCACGAACATGATCTTGAAGCTGAGCTTCTGCGCATGCGTGAGCACCAGCATGAGGCTGATTCGGACACTGACATCCACCTTAAATTTAAGTCTTATGCTGTGTGTGATCACATAACCAAGATTGAGCTTGGAAGAGATAGTGTGTACCAGTCTGAGCCTGAACTCTGGCACGCCCACAAACTGAAGTATAACCGGACTGCAGCTAAGCCTCAGTGGCACGCCTCCGAGACCCTTCTTCGGCAACATACTCAGCATCGATACATACCTGAGAGGAAGTGTGAGCATGGCAGTGAGAGTTGGCTCAAAACGGTAAAGAGTGACCTGCACGCGACCGGACTCCAGATTGGGACTGAGTGCAAAGACGAGCATGTGGCTCTGGTTGAGGGCTGCATTAGGCCAGAATACACGACTCAGTACATGTGCAAATCAGATACTGAGAGCAGTGATCAACTCATGGCTGAGCTTCAGTTTGAGACGGATACTGAGTCTGAGGCATCGTATCATGTTGAGACCAAGACTTGGTGTGAAACCCTGGCTGAACTTCAGTTTGACACGGAAACTGAGTACGAGTTTGAGAGCGAGTATGAGCTTGAGAGTGAGTGCAAGCCTGGGAGAGAATATCTGTTTAAGAGAGCTCCTCAAATCGGGATTAGGTACCCATCTCTGGCCAAGCTCCAGTTTGAGAAGACTGACAAAGAATGTGGGGGTGGGGGTGAAACTAAGCACCAGCATGCAGTGAGCCTCCGGCCTGAAGTAGAGTCTAGGCCATGTGGTAGTGTGACCACATGCCAGGTCAAGAATGAAACTAAGCAATCTGAAGAGGCCAACGCTGAACTTGAGCAGAAAGGTAAAACTGACCATCAGCATACGGTTAAGCTACAGCCACACTGTATGTCCGATTTCCAGATTGAATCTGTGCCCAGTTCTCATCTATTTACTGAACTTCTCGCTGGAAGAGACACCGAGCATTGGAATATGTCGAATCTCATGTCAGAAACCCAGACTGACCGTCAATGTGGTACGGTCCAATATTTGCCTCAGTGCAAGACCAAGGACGACTCCTGTAGTGTAGCGCAAACTGACCATCAACACATCTCTCGGCCCCAGTTCAAAACTGACGACGTCAACCATCAACACCCATTCAATCCCCGAGCTGAAACACGGGATGACCATGGACACGTCTCCGATTCCGAATTAGTAACAGACGTTGACCCTCCACACTTGACTGACTCCCAACATGAAATTCGATGTCCATTTGGGACAGCCCGGACTACAGACCAACCCAGGCCCAGTTATCCACGTGTGTGTGAAGAATCTAACCAAAACAATGCCAACCGGTTCATCCTAACATTAATAATCCCCTATTCGTAATGAACTCCCTTCACACACACACACAAAGCAGCTCCAATCTGACTATATTCCTTTGCTACCTGCAAATTTTCATCATCAAGATTGCCAACACTATGCACAATACAAGGATATTTAAATATCTCATTGAATTTTTCTGTGAAATCTTATATGGACACATTATGTTGTTCACCCCAGTTTGTAATTTGATATGGAGGACTTTACCCAAAAGATTGTTGAAAAAAAATTTAAACTATTGATAATAAACCTTTTATACCCTAATTTTCTTTCTTTAAAAATATGGAAAAGAAAAGAGAATTGTATTTTGTATTATTCATGATTTCTAAACTTCTGATTTTGTATTTTACAGTCCTTTCGGCATGCACTTTTACATATGGGGTTTATATTTTGACACAAGGACAGCAATTTCAGGGGTGGGTGTGAGTGTTCTCGGGGATATTCAGCGTGACACAGTGTGACAAGGCTGACCCTTTGAATTACAGGCACAACAGAAACAGGAAGTAAGAGTGAGAGAAAGTTGTGGTGGAAGAGTACTGCAGGGTTCGCCACCATCCCCTGCCGGAGCCTCGTGGAGCTTTTTAGATGTTTTCGCTCAATAAACACTCACAACGCCCGGTCTGGGAATCGAAACCGCGATCCTATGACCGCGAGTCCGCTGCCCTAAACCACTGGGCCATTGCGCCTCCACTTGTAGAGTAATATAATGGGAAAAGAAATAATGAGATAATTAACATCACAAATAACAAGAATACATGATCCACAATTACAGGGATACATATTACCATAATATTTCTATAGAGAGTGGAGGCGCAATGGCCCAGTGGTTAGGGCAGCGGACTCGCGGTCATAGGATCGCGGTTTCGATGGGTTAATGACATGAAATCTTCCAAACTCGTTATCTTTTGGATTCTTTTCATCAAACCGTTATTGGCCAAATTCTGTACCAGGCATTTGCGTAATAATCCACAAGTGAATTAACTACGCCAATCAGATATGTTGAATGTTGGCTTTTTCCCAATCACTGCCAACTTCACTTTGTGTGTGCCTGCTCCATTAACACACCCAAGAATAGTTAACCTATCCTTAGCATCCTTAAAAACCTGCTGGTGCTGTCTCATCTGCCGTTGTTACAGTTTTTCTTGGGACATAGCGCCTGTACAAAGCTGTTTCACCAGCATTATAAATTTGTTCGGGAGAAAGGTTTTCATCAGATACGATCTTGGCAAATTCATCTACGTAATTTTCCGTAGTTTCATAATCAGTAGAAGCTTTTTCACCACAGATTTTCAGATATTTTACACCATGACAAACTTCTGAATATTAACACTCTCCTTCAATGTTCAATTCATCATCATCATCATCATCGTCGTCGTTTAACATCCGCTTTCCATGCTAGCATGGGTTGGACGATTTGGCTGAGGACTGGTGAAACCAGATGGCTACAACAGGCTCCAATCTGATTTGGCAGAGTTTCTACAGCTGGATGCCATTCCTAACGCCAACCACTCAGAGAGTGTAGTGGGTGCTTTTACGTGTCACCCGCACGAAGGCCAGTCAGGCGGTACTGGCAACGGCCATGCTCAAAATGGTGTATTTTATGTGCCACCCGCACAAGAGCCGGTCCAGGGGCACTGGCAACGATCTCGCTCTAAAATCCTACGAAGGCCAGTCAGGCGGTACTGGCAACGGCCACGCTCAAACTGGTGTATTTTATGTGCCACCCGCACAAGAGCCAGTCCAGGGGCGCTGGCAACGATCTCGCTCGAAAATCCTACGAAGGCCAGACAGGAGGTACTGGCAACGACCATGCTCAAAATGGTGTATTTTATGTGCCACCCGCACAAGAGCCGGTCCATGGGCGCTGGCAACGATCTCGCTCGAAAGTCCTTACACATGTCACGGGCACAAGTGCCAGAAAGGCGTCGCTGGGCACAGGTGCCATCACAATTTCACTTTCACTTTCGCTTGCTCCAATAAGTCTTCGCCTTTATGATATATTCTAACTTGTTTCACGACCAACAAACCATCCAATGGCATATGTTTCCTTCTTCGTTGTTGAATCCATTCTATCACCAGACAGTCAAGATCTTCATTTTTTTTTTTGCCCTATCTAGTATTTTCCTATTTTCCCTTAGATTGTAATAATCACTCTCACTATAAAACTTCAGTAATTTGTTTTTCTGTTTCTTTAAGTCATACACAATGCTAGTTCCGCAACCATATTCTTCACCAAGCCACCACACAGACACACCACGATCAAGTCTCTGAAACCACTCCACTTTCTGCATTATTGATAATGATGTTTCCTTTTCTTTTTCTCACTGCACAAAATGCACCAGTTTGAGCGTGGCCGTTGCCAGTACCGCCTGGCTGGCCTTCGTGGGATTTTCGAGCGAGATCATTGCCAGTGCCCCTGGACTGGTTCTTGTGCGGGTGGCACATAAAATACACCATTTTGAGCGTGGCCGTTGCCAGTACCGCCTGGCTGGCCTTCGTGGGATTTTCGAGCGAGATCATTGCCAGTGCCCCTGGACTGGTTCTTGTACGGGTGGCACATAAAATACACCATTTTGAGCGTGGCCGTTGCCAGTACCGCCTGGCTGGCCTTCGTGGGATTTTCGAGCGAGATCATTGCCAGTGCCCCTGGACTGGCTCTTGTGCGGGTGGCACATAAAATACACCATTTTGAGCGTGGCCGTTGCCAGTACCGCCTGGCTGGCCTTCGTGGGATTTTCGAGCGAGATCGTTGCCAGTGCCCCTGGACCGGCTCTTGTGCGGGTGGCACATGAAATACACCATTTTGAGCGTGGCCGCTGCCAGTACCGCCTGACTGGCCTTTGTGCCAGTGGCACGTAAAAACACCCACTACACTCTCAGAGTGGTTGGCGTTAGGAAGGGCATCCAGCTGTAGAAACTCTGCCAGATCAGATTGGAGCCCGGTGCCTTCTGGCTTGCCAGTCCTCAGTCAAATCGTCCAACCCATGCTAGCATGGAAAGCGGGCGTTAAACGATGATGATGATGATCATGATCATGACTGCTATCCATCGGGGTATCTGCAATTCTTTTTGACATTTTTAGGGTAAATTTTATTCAAAGTCACAAGAAACAACACAAAACCAGCAAACAGCAAATGGGTGTCTTCTCTCTTACATTTGTTGAGCCACAACTGACGCTTGGCGGTAAGTGGCGGCCGATCTGCCGAGCATTGCCACGTCACACCTGAATGAGGTGAGTCACGGTGATCAGGTGTTTGCGCACCAAACGACTCCTGTTGTGATGTGCTCCACCCCACACAAAAAAGTTCAGTCTTGGGGGCTTTCTGGATTTTAGATTTCCGGATAAAAGATTATATACCTGTATTTAGGGCCCCCTCTGGTGAAATAATTTGAACCAAAGTTTCGTGATCTGGGGTAACTTTCTCCAGTCCAGCAACCAAATTTTAATCCCTAAAAGAGGTAGCGATCTCAAGCCTGACATCGTAGAATAAATTTATAAGTTGGAGGGAATTTGGCTGCCATTTCTAGCTGATTTGGTGTTTGGTGTATGTATGAAGAATATAATATGGAATGTTACAGGTACACTAGAACCAATACTACAACTTGACTTACTACTACTGCCACCATCACCACCACTACCACTACACTGCTAACACCATCATCACATTTTACCACTACTGCCACCACTACTACTACAACCACCACCTCTGTCATCACCACCACCACCACCACCACCATGGCTTTGACATTTGCAAACCTTGTGTAAGTACACCACCACCCCTCCCAGTTCACTCCAATCCTTCTAAATTCTATTTAAACATGGAAACGGTAAAAAAAAAAGTTCAAAGAACTCTTAAAGTCTTCTGTTAGTGAAATGAACAGGCATCAAGGTCAGAGAACCGAAGGTCAGCATTGCCGCACTTTGGCTGTGACAACAGAGAGGTCACCTACGGATATATATGTATATATATATATATATATATATATATATATAAATCAAAATAAGCAACACTGGGTAGGAATTGAAACCATTTAAGACTAGTATCATTCTTTCTCTCTCTCTCTTTCTTTCTCTCTTTCCCCCTCTCTCTCTATCTCTGTCTCTCTGTATATAAAGATATATATAATATATAAATGTATAATATATAAATACACACACACACATATGTAAATAATATATATATATATATATATATATATATATATATATATATATATATATATATATATATAAGTATATATATTTATAATATATATATATATTTCAGGCTTATTTCTAGCACAATTTATGAACTTTGTAACATTTTCGTTTTTTAGTGTCAAGGGAGACCACTCTCATTACTCAATGTTAAAATTTAGATTAAAAGATTTTTCAAACGGTAAACCATTGTTTAAAAAACATTTTCTTTTACTTCCGGTCTTGTATGTACGTATGTCTATACATGCATACATATATATATTATGTTATTCGGATCCTTTTTAAAACGGGGGGGGGGGCCACATTTTCCATTAACGAAACACTTTGAAACTTGGAACACTGGTAGAATGTGTCATATAAAACATCTTTTTCTCTTAGTCTTCTTAAAAAAAAAAAGAAATCCATAAATTATTCCATGTTAAAGTTGTCGTATTTCTGTAATTTCAACCAATCACTGACGTCCATTCAGCCGATATACATTAAGTGCCGACTACATAAACAAACGATTCTGAAACAATTAACCCTAACCCTAACCCTAACCCTAACCGTAGGGTTAGGGTTAGGGTTAGGGTTAGGGTTAAAGCAAATTTAAAATAAAAAAAGCAAATAAAACGAAGGTATGGAGATTAAATACGCTTTACATCGCTTAATCAGCCAAAGGAGTAAATGTAAACAACTGAATAATTGTCAGTAATTGGTTGAAATTATCGAAATAAGACAATTTTTTACATGAAATAAATTCGAATACAAAAATATTTTTCTGTTCTATAACACAAAATAGATAAGTATACGAAGTTTGAAAGTCTTTCGGTACCAAAAACACTACGTAAAACATTAATGAAAAATGTGGCCCCCGTTTTAAAAAAGATCCGAAGAATAACAGGATCTTTTTTAAAACGGGGGCCACATTTTTCATTAATCTTTTACTTCTTTCAGTCATTTGACTGCGGCCATGCCGGAGCATCGCCTTGAATGGATTTTAATCAAACAGTTAACACTAGTTTTTTTTTAAGACTAGTATCATGAAATTTTCTATAAAGGCACTTCAGATTTGTAGAAAATTGAATGAACATCATCATCATCATTATCATCGTTTAACGTCCGCCTTCCATGCTAGCATGGGTTGGACGATTTGACTGAGGACTGGTGAACCAGATGGCTACACCAGGCTCCATTATCAACAATCATTCATTTTTCTGAAAGTTAATGAGTAAACCAATGTGAGCGGGGCACACTTGTGTAGGTATACCTATTATAAATATTTTTTTTCTACTCCAAGCGCAAGGCTCGAAATTTTGGGGGAGCGGCGGTGGCGGGGGGGGGGGGGGCTATCGATTAGATCGATTCCAGTACGCAACTGCTACTTAATTTATCAACCCGTCGACGGAATTTCAACCCAGAACGTAAAGACAGACAAATGCCGATTTTAAATATTAACACTAATATGTGTGAGTGTGGTACTTCATTCACTGCGGTCCTTTTACTTC
Organism: Octopus bimaculoides; assembly: GCF_046866305.1. Taxonomy (NCBI): domain Eukaryota; kingdom Metazoa; phylum Mollusca; class Cephalopoda; order Octopoda; family Octopodidae; genus Octopus; species Octopus bimaculoides. The sequence continues at coordinate 11,565,015 of NC_142957.1, read as the reverse complement.
CGACTTACTTCTCTGTAACCATTTTACTTACGGAATACCGCTCACCTGTCACATCGACTGATTGCAAGGTATTTTAATTACTTTTCAACTTATTTCTGTTCTATTTTCCGACGGGGTTCGGCGATCTTTCGACACTAGTCCACCACAACTCCCGGTCGTTGCGCGCACGCATACTGATTACATGATCATATAGTGTGCTTATGTGGTTAAAGTTTCAGTTCGGTTGGCACCTTACTCACTCGCACCTTGGCCACACGTTTGCCGCAATACGAAGGCAAGAGCACCCATTATTCCTCTGTCCTTATTGCCCCTGTGGAGTGCTTTATTTGCTTCCTCCTCCGTTGTGAAGCACACCTCCACAGTGGCGTATCTCCTCCCTATACTGATTACATGATCATATAGTGTGCTTATGTGGTTAAAGTTTCAGTTCGGTTGGCACCTTACTCACTCGCACCTTGGCCACACGTTTGCCGCAATACGAAGGCAAGAGCACCCATTATTCCTCTGTCCTTATTGCCCCTGTGGAGTGCTTTATTTGCTTCCTCCTCCGTTGTGAAGTGCACCTCCACAGTGGCGTATCTCCTCCCTATACTGATTACATGATCGTATAGTGTGTTTATGTGTTTAAAGTTTGAGAACTGTATGCATCTGAGGGGGAGAAGGTTTGAGTTTCTATTTAATGCTGTCTTTTCATATTTTCAAGTCATTTAAAAACAAACACACTATACGATCATGTAATCGGTATGCGTGCGCGCAACGGCCGGAAGTTGTGGTGGACTAGTATCGAAAGATCGCCCCCAGGACTTATTCTTTGTAAGCCTAGTACTTATTCTATCGGTTACTTTTGCCGAAACGCTAAGTCACGGGGACGTAAACACACCAGCATCGGTTGTCAAGTGATGTCGGGGGGACAAACACAAACACTAGCATGGGAGCCAGACAGCTGCTCTGGCAATGAACACGCTCGGACAGTGCTGTTAGTGCTCCACTGGCGCAGGTGCCAGTCATCGAGTATGGTTCAATTACGATTCTGATTTCACTTGCCCCAACAGGTCTTCGCAAGCAGAGTTTAGTGTCCAATGAAGGAGAGGTTGGCATGGATGCCAGTCGTCGGATTCTGTTCGATTTCAGATTCATTTGCCAAAAATATTCCCATCCACCATACTGCATTCCATGATGTAACTCTGGCTCAGGTAGTTACATGTTATTTAACCCTTAGATGGGTACCTGAAAGGGTCAAAGTAGATCTGAGAACAATAGTGGCTAAGAAGTGCTTCCCTACTCCTTAAAATCTTGGAATGCCTGAACCAGGACCCATATACTAGGTGCAGTTTTAAGTCATGCATAACTCTCTCTTTTTACTCTTATTTGTTTGTCATTTGACTGCGGCCATGCTGGAGCACCGCCTTTATAGTCGAGCAAATTGACTCCAGAGCTTATTCTTTGTAAGCCTAGTACTTATTCTATCGGTCTCTTTTGCTGAGCCGCTAAGTTACGGGGACGTAAACACACCAGCATCGGCTGTCAAGCAATGCTGGGGGGACAGACACAGACACACATACATATATCATCATCATCATCATCATCATCGTTTAACGTCCGCTTTCCATGCTAGCATGGGTTGGACGATTTGACTGAGGACTGGTGAAACCGGATGGCAACACCAGGCTCCAATCTGATTTGGCAGAGTTTCTACAGCTGGATGCCCTTCCTAACGCCAACCACTCAGAGAGTGTAGTGGGTGCTTTTACGAGTCACCCGCACGAAGGCCAGTCAGGCGGTACTGGCAACGGCCAACGACAGGCTTCTTCCATTCACAAGGCTTTGGTCGGCCTGAGGCTATAGTTGAAGACACTTACCCAAGGTGCCACGCAGTGGGACTGAACCCGGGACCATGTGGTTGGTAAGCAAGCTACTTACCACACAGCCACTACTGAGCCACTTTTTTTTCCTCTTTTAATACATGACGGCCATGTTCGGTCTAGCTTCTATAAAACTGAATGTAATAATAATAATAATAACAAGAGCATTCAAAGAATGCCAACCTCTGCTGAGGCAACGCCAATGCCCTGTCAACGATTAGCTGGAGATGATTTTTAAAATGAGAATATCTGAAATAAACTTGACTGCTCTCACAAATGAGAATACTGAAAACGAATCCGATCATTCTCAAAAATTAAGTAAAAAAAAAAATGGGAAAATAATCCAGAATCCTTGTCCGATACTAGATTGATCCCAAAATCTAATCAGTTTGTGCCAGTCATGAAGCCTAACATCCCCAAAAGCTTCATTCGAATCCATCTAGCGGATCTTGAGATATCTCGTCCATGGACAAACAAACAAACACGACTGAAAACAATAACCCTCCGCCTTTGCTAAGATAAAAAACAAAATGAAATACCATTTTGAATTTTCTATTATATCTATACATAGATATAGATATACATATATATACAATATTTAAGTATCATTACATATTTAATTTATTAATGAAACAGCTGTAATTTATGACATGTGTCATTTGTTTGTATAAAATATTTAAATTGAATTTATAATTGTTCAATTTATTATATATATATTCATAGTAGAACACATAAACAAGGCAAAAATTTAGCTCTTTCTCTGTTTATTGATAGAATGATGAACAAACTTAATTGAGTTTTCTTATCTTTATTGGATTCTTCTGTCTGTCTCTAAATATATAAATTTTTTAGTAAATGAAATATGTGTAATGGTGTATAAATAATACCGAATATTGTTTTTTCCCTCTTTATTGACACGTTATATATATACATATATAATAGTGTCATTCCTTCTCTTTTCTAAAGAGCAGAGTGTCGAAGGCTTCTTTCTGTTAAATAAATTAATCATAATTAACTGATCCTCTTGTATTTTCTTTTACTCAGAGCCAGGAACTTATCAGCAGACGGTGAATTTGAAGCTCTTGAGCTAACTTCTTTGTCCAGTCCTCCGGAGTTGCCTGACGTAATGAAACCACCCCACATCTACAAGCAACTGCCTAGGAATTTGGTCTCTCCAAACAACCACCGATGGATTGCAACAAATTGATCTGGAGAAGAATATAAAAAAAGCTTAAAACAGAAAACCAAGAAGACATCTTGTATGAATGCATGTGTGTTTTGTTGATGACAGGGAGTAAATGAATAAAAAAAAAAAAGTGTTGAGAAGGAATTACACACAGACATATATATATATATATATATATACATACTCATGAATTATAAACAGCCAAGAATAAGACAATTACAGACTTAAAATGTAAGAAAAACAACATTTTGATTGCTTGACTATATATGTATAATGTACATAGATATATAGAAACGTGCATATATACATACAAAATGTATGTATACACATGAATGTATGTTTATTGTGCATATACATGTATTTGTTTTTATATAGATGTACACACAATGAACAAGCACACAAAACAAACTAACTGGCAACAAAAAATCAATTAAGTAAAAAACATTAAAAAAGTGGTAATAATAATGATGTTAATAAAATGGAAAAGAAATTCCCCAAATATTGGTTGTAGTAAATTTTACTCAAGTATTTTGTATGTGTGGTTGTGGGCCTCTTTGTCTGTGTATATATTATGAATCTAGTAATGTATGTATGTGCTTGTGTGTATATATTATGAATCTAGCAGTATGTATATATTATGAATCTAGTAGTGTCTATGAACATCTGTATGTATGTATATATTATGAATCTGTCTGTATGTCTCCATGTGTCTATGAACATCAGTGTGTATGTATGTATATATTATGAATCTAGCAGTGTATGTATGTGCTTGTGTGTATATATTATGAATCTAGCAGTATGTATATGTGTGTATATATTATGAATCTAGTAGTGTGTCTGTATGTCTCCATGTTTGTCTATATATATTATGAATCTAGTAGTGTATGTCTCCACATGTGTCTATGAACATTAGTGTGTGTGTGTATATATTACAAATCTAGCAGTGTGTGTATGTCTCCATATGTGTGTAGGTGTGAATATATTATGAATCTAGCAGTTTGTTTGTAGATCTTCATGTCTGAATATTTGTGTGTCTATGAACATCAGTTTTTGTGTGTATATATTATGAATCTAGTAGTGTGAGTGTCTGTACGTCTCCATATGTGTGTATATATTATGAATCTAGCAATATGTATTTATCTGTCTTGTGTGTCTCCATATGTTTGTAGGTGTGTGTATGTATGTGCTTGTGTGTATATATTAAGAAGCAAGGAGTGTATGTATGTATATATTATGAATATAGTAGTGTGCGTGTATCTGTATGTCTCCATATGTGTGAATATAATATGAATCTAGCAGTGTGTTTGTAGGTCTTCATGTCTGAATATTTGTGTGTCTATGAACATCAGTTTATGCCTAGATGTGTGTGTATATATTATGAATCTAGCAGTGTCTGTGTGTATGTATGCCTTTGTGTGTATGTATGCCTTTGTGTGCACGTCTGTATACCTAGATGTGTGTGTGTGTGTGTGTGTATTATGAATCTATCAGTGTGTATGTGTTTATTGGTGTGTGTCTGTATGACTCCATATATGTGTAAGTCTGCATGCATGTGTGTGTGTGTGTATGTATGTATGCCTAAATGTGTGTGTGTATATATATATATATATATATATATAAGAGTGTGCCTACCTTTCCATGTCTTCCTCATCACCTCTTCTTCCCCAGGCTCATGGGTTGGATAGGTTTGTCTGAAGCAGTATTGTATAATCCGAGATCCCTCATATCACAAACCCCTTTTTCACAGCACATGACAGAAACACTGCGACAACTTTGAAACCGAGAGATGCACGTGGATTTTATTGATTGAAAATACAAAAGCCAGTCTTTAAATGTACACCATGGTACACTATACCGAATTATGGAATGGAAGAAAATATTCTGGGTGGGGGCAGGATAGGAAAATGTGGATTTAACCTTTGAGGAGAAATTTGGTAATTTAATGAAACAAATCTAATCTAGCAAAAACGAAATATATTTTAATTAAAATGTATACATAGGCTCTTGCTAAGCTTTCTTACCAGAATAGCCTGGTACTTATTTTGTGTCTTTCATGAGGATATAAACACCAACACCAGTTGTCAAGTGGTTGCGGTGGGGGGACAAACACAGACACACAAACACACACACACACATATATATATATATCTATACATATATATAGTATACGCTGTAAAGTGATTGACATCAGGAAGGGCATCCAGCCATAGAAATCTACCAAAACAGACAACTGGAATCTGGTGCAGCTCTCCAGCCTTGTCAGCTCCTGTCAAATCATCCAACCCCTGCCAGCATGGAAATATGCCGTAAGACGATGATGATATATAACATCCATGTTTTATCATAAGATCCTTTATTGTTAATTCATTCTAATCCTTATTTTACTATTTTCCATCATATCTATCATTCTCTCTCCTCTTCAGGTGTTCCTGTTTCTAGGTTGTCTTGGAGTCTCGTTTATGGTTGCATTTTTGGGTTCGATGGCATTTGAAGCTCTGATGTTAGGTTTAGAAAAAGTATTATTGCAGAAATTAAAGATTAGAAAATAACAAAATTAATCTTGTTTGTTAATATTTTATTTCCTTATTGTTATTATTATTATTGAGAGAACAGCGCATGTCATCAGTGACACTGGGGTACATCTAGCAGATCACCTGCGATGAACCAACATCCTATCCAGGTGAAATGAAACCAGGAAACCAGCCATTATGAACCAGACATGGCTTCAGAAGGAACAAACAGCAACAACAACAGTCTTACCAATAAAGAAAATATTTAAATACCTAAATTTTAACATTATTTTTGACGGTAAAAGTCACTTTGTCTGTTAAATGGTGGTTTAGGTTTCAATTCCTACCCAGTTTAAAATTATTATTTTTTTTTTATTAACTTAAGTTGTATTATGTGTGTGTGTGTGTGTTACCAAATTTCATAGGTTTCCCTTAATCACAAAAAATTGAAATAACTTTAAATATCATAATTTTCATGTTAATATTGTTGCTGCTTCGTTGGCCTCATAGGTAGAGGTGTTTAGAAATAGTAACATGGCACAGAGGTGGAGGTTTCAAATCTGTGCCAGGTATTATAGTGGGTCTTAATTAACATTTTCATTTTTTTCCCTAGAGATAAAAAAAAAAGTGAAAAATTTTCGTAAGACCCCTTAGTGCAGGCCCTGGGTGATATTGAACCCTGCCCAGGATGTTATTGGTATCTACATATGCCTCTACCCACAAGACCACCTAGACACCAACAGAAATCTGATTAAAAAATGACATATTTAAACCTATCTTGGCTGAAGATCAATATAAAGGGTTGCCAATTTACATTAATTAAAAAAAAAAATAATAATTTCAAACTGGGTAGGAATTGAAACCTAGACCACCATATAACAGACAAAGTGACTTTTACCAACAATTTTAATCTAAATTTTCCTTGACACTAAAAAACTTGTTTTTAAAAATAATTTTTTAAAATTTGGCTTCAAAAAACTATTGGTGATTTCAGGATTATTTCTAAGCACAATTTATGAATTTTGTAACATTTTCGTTATTGGTGCGAAATTCATTTAAATTGTTAGCAATTATTTTGCCACTTTAGAAACATCGATTACCACTTAAACTAAATTCTCAGGTACTGTCGCTTAAGAGTCAAAATTCTGCAAGGATTTGATGCCACTTATTAGCCAAAATCCAAAAATTTTGACTTCAAAAAACTATTGGTGATTTCAGGCACAGTTTATGAACTTTGTGTCTCTGTGTCTCTCTGTATATATAAATAAATGTATAATATATAAATACACACACACATGTATATATATATTTTTTGGGACTGTCACATTTTGAGTTTTTATTAAACTATAAATTTAAACTAGATCTAAATAAACAACCCGTTAAAAATATTCTGGCAAGAATCGGCAAGAAATTTAACATCCCAAAGAAACTTAATTTCGGTAGAAAGTATGTTATTTTTACTTTTTTAAAAAATTAAATGTCGAAATCCGATGTGGAAAAATCGGTCCAATCGGTTCAAAGCCGGCCCTGTCTATATATATACATATATATATATATTTTTTGGGACTGTCACATTAAGTTGACTGTATGCAACTACTTAATATATATAAATATACAAATTAATTGTCAATTATCAACATAGGGCGTCGTTTAAAAAAGATTTTCGCTGCTCTTTCTAGCAAATTAAAACAATAACACACGCATTGAACAAAGCGGTCGCTGAGGTATAAAGGGAAATAACTCTACATTTGAGGGTTATTTCCCTTTATACCTCAGCGACCGCTTTGTTCAATGCGTGTGTTATTGTTTTAATTTGCTAGAAAGAGCAGCGAAAATCTTTTTCAAACGACGCCCTATATTGATAATTGATAATTAATTTGTATATTTATATATATAAAGTAGTTGTATACAGTCAACTTAATGTGACAGTCTCAAAAAATATATATATATATGTATATATATAGACAGGGGCGGCCTTGAACCAATTGGACTGACTTTTCCACATCGGATTTCGACATTAAATTTTTTAAAAAAAGTAAAAAAAAACATACTTTCTACCGAAATTAAGTTTCTTTCGGATGTTAAATTTCTTCCCGACTTTTGCCAGAATAGTTTTAACAGGGGTTGTTTATTTAGATCTAGTTTAAATTTATAGTTTAATAACACACAACTCGATCTTGGTGAGAAATAATGTTTTTTCCCTAGTTTTTTTCTTTTGTCTTGTGCTATCAACTAATCTCCTCTCCTAATATACCGCAAATGACTTTTTCCCACCGAAATCGGAGTGGTAGGGGCCCACGGGAATCCATCCCCACTCACCTCAGAGTTATATATTTTCCATGTTTTCTTTTTTTTTTTCCGTGTGTCATCAACTAATCTCTGCTCCTAGTATTACTGCAAAGGACTTTTTTCTCCATTGGTTGCGTATAAGGAGATCAGAGTAGTGGCTGTTTTTTTTTTACGCCTAATAACTGCTATTTCTAGCATACTAAACAAGCGCGTCGAGGACCGGCTACCTTTGAATTCATTTAAAAGGGAGAGAAAATGTTTTACACCACATTTTTGATATAATCTAAGGAAAAACATTATTTCTCACCAAAATCGAGTTGAGTTTTTATTAAACCATAAATTTAAACTAGATCTAAATACTCACACTACTAGATTCATAATATATACACACACAAACTGATGTTCATAGACACACAAATATTCAGACATGAAGATCTACAAACAAACTGCTAGATTCATAATATATTCACACCTACACACATATGGAGACATACACACACTGCTAGATTTGTAATATATACACACACACACTAATGTTCATAGACACATGTGGAGACATACACTACAAGATTCATAATATATATAGACAAACACGGAGACATACAGACATACTACTAGATTCATAATATATACACACATATACATACGGCTAGATTCATAATATATACACACAAGCACATACATACACTGCTAGATTCATAATATATACATACATACACACTGATGTTCATAGACACATGGAGACATACAGACAGATTCATAATATATACATACATACAGATGTTCATAGACACTACTAGATTCATAATATATATACATACTGCTAGATTCATAATATATACACACAAGCACATACATACATTACTAGATTCATAATATATACACAGACAAAGAGGCCCACAACCACACATACAAAATACTTTTCCACATCGGATTTCGACATTTAATTTTTAAAAAAAAGTAAAAAAAAACATACTTTCTACCGAAATTAAGTTTCTTTCGGATGTTAAATTTCTTCCCGACTTTTGCCAGAATATTTTTAACAGGGGTTGTTTATTTAGATCTAGTTTAAATTTATGGTTTAATAAAAACTCAACTCGATTTTGGTGAGAAATAATGTTTTTCCTTAGATTATATCGAAAATGTGGTGTAAAACATTTTCTCTCCCTTTTAAATGAATTCAAAGGTAGCCGGTCCTCGACGCGCTTGTTTAGTATGCTAGAAATAGCAGTTATTAGGCGTATAAAAAAAAACAGCCACTACTCTGATCTCCTTATACGCAACCAATGGAGAAAAAAGTCCTTTGCAGTAATACTAGGAGCAGAGATTAGTTGATGACACACGGAAAAAAAAAAAAAAGAAAACATGAAAAATATATAACTCTGAGGTGAGTGGGGATGGATTCCCGGGGGCCCCTACCACTCCGATTTCGGTGGGAAAAAGTCATTTGCGGTATATTAGGAGAGGAGATTAGTTGATAGCACAAGACAAAAGAAAAAAACTAGGGAAAAAACATTATTTCTCACCAAGATCGAGTTGTGTGTTATTAAACTATAAATTTAAACTAGATCTAAATAAACAACCCCTGTTAAAAATATTCTGGCAAAAGTCGGGAAGAAATTTAACATCCGAAAGAAACTTAATTTCGGTAGAAAGTATGTTTTTTTTAACTTTTTTTTTAAAATTTAATGTCGAAATCCGATGTGGAAAAGTCAGTCCAATTGGTTCAAGGCCGCCCCTGTCTATATATATACATATATATATATATTTTTTGAGACTGTCACATTAAGTTGACTGTATACAACTACTTTATATATATAAATATACAAATTAATTATCAATTATCAATATAGGGCGTCGTTTCAAAAAGATTTTCGCTGCTCTTTCTAGCAAATTAAAACAATAACACACGCATTGAACAAAGCGGTCGCTGAGGTATAAAGGGAAATAACCCTCAAATGTAGAGTTATTTCCCTTTATACCTCAGCGACCGCTTTGTTCAATGCGTGTGTTATTGTTTTAATTTGCTAGAAAGAGCAGCGAAAATCTTTTTTAAACGACGCCCTATGTTGATAATTGACAATTAATTTGTATATTTATATATATTAAGTAGTTGCATACAGTCAACTTAATGTGACAGTCCCAAAAAATATATATATATATGTATATATATAGACAGGGCCGGCTTTGAACCGATTGGACCGATTTTTCCACATCGGATTTCGACATTTAATTTTTAAAAAAAGTAAAAAAAACATACTTTCTACCGAAATTATGTTTCTTTGGGATGTTAAATTTCTTGCCGATTCTTGCCAGAATATTTTTAACGGGTTGTTTATTTAGATCTAGTTTAAATTTATAGTTTAATAAAAACTCAAAATGTGACAGTCCCAAAAAATATATATATACATGTGTGTGTGTGTATTTATATATTATACATTTATTTATATATACAGAGAGACACAGAGACACAAAGTTCATAAACTGTGCCTGAAATCACCAATAGTTTTTTGAAGTCAAAATTTTTGGATTTTGGCTAATAAGTGGCATCAAATCCTTGCAGAATTTTGACTCTTAAGCGACAGTACCTGAGAATTTAGTTTAAGTGGTAATCGATGTTTCTAAAGTGGCAAAATAATTGCTAACAATTTAAATGAATTTCGCACCAATAACGAAAATGTTACAAAATTCATAAATTGTGCTTAGAAATAATCCTGAAATCACCAATAGTTTTTTGAAGCCAAATTTTAAAAAATGATTTTTAAAAACAAGTTTTTTAGTGTCAAGGAAAATTTAGATTAAAATTGTTGGTAAAAGTCACTTTGTCTGTTATATGGTGGTCTAGGTTTCAATTCCTACCCAGTTTGAAATTATTTTTTTTTTTTTTTAATTAATGTAAATTGGCAACCCTTTATATTGATCTTCAGCCAAGATAGGTTTAAATATGTCAACTGTTGTTGTTGCTGTTTGTTCCTTCTGAAGCCATGTCTGGTTCATAATGGCTGGTTTCCTGGTTTCATTTCACCTGGATAGGATGTTGGTTCATCGCAGGTGATCTGCTAGATGTACCCCAGTGTCACTGATGACATGCGCTGTTCTCTCAATAATAATAATAACAATAAGGAAATAAAATATTAACAAACAAGATTAATTTTGTTATTTTCTAATCTTTAATTTCTGCAATAATACTTTTTCTAAACCTAACATCGGAGCTTCAAATGCCATCGAACCCAAAAATGCAACCATAAACGAGACTCCAAGACAACCTAGAAACAGGAACACCTGAAGAGGAGAGAGAATGATAGATATGATGGAAAATAGTAAAATAAGGATTAGAATGAATTAACAATAAAGGATCTTATGATAAAACATGGATGTTATATATCATCATCGTCTTACGGCTTATTTCCATGCTGGCAGGGGTTGGATGATTTGACAGGAGCTGACAAGGCTGGAGAGCTGCACCAGATTCCAGTTGTCTGTTTTGGTAAATTTCTATGGCTGGATGCCCTTCCTGATGTCAATCACTTTACAGCGTATACTATATATATGTATAGATATATATATATATGTGTGTGTGTGTGTTTGTGTGTCTGTGTTTGTCCCCCCACCGCAACCACTTGACAACTGGTGTTGGTGTTTATATCCTCATGAAAGACACAAAATAAGTACCAGGCTATTCTGGTAAGAAAGCTTAGCAAGAGCCTATGTATACATTTTAATTAAAATATATTTCGTTTTTGCTAGATTAGATTTGTTTCATTAAATTACCAAATTTCTCCTCAAAGGTTAAATCCACATTTTCCTATCCTGCCCCCACCCAGAATATTTTCTTCCATTCCATAATTCGGTATAGTGTACCATGGTGTACATTTAAAGACTGGCTTTTGTATTTTCAATCAATAAAATCCACGTGCATCTCTCGGTTTCAAAGTTGTCGCAGTGTTTCTGTCATGTGCTGTGAAAAAGGGGTTTGTGATATGAGGGATCTCGGATTATACAATACTGCTTCAGACAAACCTATCCAACCCATGAGCCTGGGGAAGAAGAGGTGATGAGGAAGACATGGAAAGGTAGGCACACTCTTATATATATATATATATATATACACACACACATTTAGGCATACATACATACACACACACACACACATGCATGCAGACTTACACATATATGGAGTCATACAGACACACACCAATAAACACATACACACTGATAGATTCATAATACACACACACACACACACACACACATCTAGGTATACAGACGTGCACACAAAGGCATACATACACACAAAGGCATACATACACACAGACACTGCTAGATTCATAATATATACACACACATCTAGGCATAAACTGATGTTCATAGACACACAAATATTCAGACATGAAGACCTACAAACACACTGCTAGATTCATATTATATTCACACATATGGAGACATACAGATACACGCACACTACTATATTCATAATATATACATACATACACTCCTTGCTTCTTAATATATACACACAAGCACATACATACACACACCTACAAACATATGGAGACACACAAGACAGATAAATACATATTGCTAGATTCATAATATATACACACATATGGAGACGTACAGACACTCACACTACTAGATTCATAATATATACACACACAAACTGATGTTCATAGACACACAAATATTCAGACATGAAGATCTACAAACAAACTGCTAGATTCATAATATATTCACACCTACACACATATGGAGACATACACACACTGCTAGATTTGTAATATATACACACACACACTAATGTTCATAGACACATGTGGAGACATACACTACTAGATTCATAATATATATAGACAAACACGGAGACATACAGACACACTACTAGATTCATAATATATACACACATATACATACTGCTAGATTCATAATATATACACACAAGCACATACATACACTGCTAGATTCATAATATATACATACATACACACTGATGTTCATAGACACATGGAGACATACAGACAGATTCATAATATATACATACATACAGATGTTCATAGACACTACTAGATTCATAATATATACATACTGCTAGATTCATAATATATACATACTGCTAGATTCATAATATATACATACTGCTAGATTCATAATATATACACACAAGCACATACATACATTACTAGATTCATAATATATACACAGACAAAGAGGCCCACAACCACACATACAAAATACTTTTCCACATCGGATTTCAACATTTAATTTTTTTAAAAAAGTAAAAAAAAACATACTTTCTACCGAAATTAAGTTTCTTTCGGATGTTAAATTTCTTCCTGACTTTTGCCAGAATAATTTTAACAGGGGTTGTTTGTTTAGATCTAGTTTAAATTTATAGTTTAATAAAAACTCAACTCGATTTTGGTGAGAAATAATGTTTTTCCTTAGATTATATCGAAAATGTGGTGTAAAACATTTTCTCTCCCTTTTAAATGAATTCAAAGGTAGCCGGTCCTCGACGCGCTTGTTTAGTATGCTAGAAATAGCAGTTATTAGGCGTAAAAAAAAAAACAGCCACTACTCTGATCTCCTTATACGCAACCAATGGAGAAAAAAAAAAAAAGAAAACATGGAAAATATATAACTCTGAGGTGAGTGGGGATGGATTCCCGTGGGCCCCTACCACTCCGATTTCGGTGGGAAAAAGTCATTTGCGGTATATTAGGAGAGGAGATTAGTTGATAGCACAAGACAAAAGAAAAAAACTAGGGAAAAAACATTATTTCTCACCAAGATCGAGTTGTGTGTTATTAAACTATAAATTTAAACTAGATCTAAATAAACAACCCCTGTTAAAAATATTCTGGCAAAAGTCGGGAAGAAATTTAACATCCGAAAGAAACTTAATTTCGGTAGAAAGTATGTTTTTTTTAACTTTTTTTTTAAAATTTAATGTCGAAATCCGATGTGGAAAAGTCAGTCCAATTGGTTCAAGGCCGCCCCTGTCTATATATATACATATATATATATATTTTTTGAGACTGTCACATTAAGTTGACTGTATACAACTACTTTATATATATAAATATACAAATTAATTATCAATTATCAATATAGGGCGTCGTTTGAAAAAGATTTTCGCTGCTCTTTCTAGCAAATTAAAACAATAACACACGCATTGAACAAAGCGGTCGCTGAGGTATAAAGGGAAATAACCCTCAAATGTAGAGTTATTTCCCTTTATACCTCAGCGACCGCTTTGTTCAATGCGTGTGTTATTGTTTTAATTTGCTAGAAAGAGCAGCGAAAATCTTTTTTAAACGACGCCCTATGTTGATAATTGACAATTAATTTGTATATTTATATATATTAAGTAGTTGCATACAGTCAACTTAATGTGACAGTCCCAAAAAATATATATATATATGTATATATATAGACAGGGCCGGCTTTGAACCGATTGGACCGATTTTTCCACATCGGATTTCGACATTTAATTTTTAAAAAAAGTAAAAAAAACATACTTTCTACCGAAATTAAGTTTCTTTGGGATGTTAAATTTCTTGCCGATTCTTGCCAGAATATTTTTAACGGGTTGTTTATTTAGATCTAGTTTAAATTTATAGTTTAATAAAAACTCAAAATGTGACAGTCCCAAAAAATATATATATTCATGTGTGTGTGTGTATTTATATATTATACATTTATTTATATATACAGAGAGACACAGAGACACAAAGTTCATAAACTGTGCCTGAAATCACCAATAGTTTTTTGAAGTCAAAATTTTTGGATTTTGGCTAATAAGTGGCATCAAATCCTTGCAGAATTTTGACTCTTAAGCGACAGTACCTGAGAATTTAGTTTAAGTGGTAATCGATGTTTCTAAAGTGGCAAAATAATTGCTAACAATTTAAATGAATTTCGCACCAATAACGAAAATGTTACAAAATTCATAAATTGTGCTTAGAAATAATCCTGAAATCACCAATAGTTTTTTGAAGTCAAAATTTTAAAAAATGATTTTTAAAAACAAGTTTTTTAGTGTCAAGGAAAATTTAGATTAAAATTGTTGGTAAAAGTCACTTTGTCTGTTATATGGTGGTCTAGGTTTCAATTCCTACCCAGTTTGAAATTATTTTTTTTTTTTTTAATTAATGTAAATTGGCAACCCTTTATATTGATCTTCAGCCAAGATAGGTTTAAATATGTCAACTGTTGTTGTTGCTGTTTGTTCCTTCTGAAGCCATGTCTGGTTCATAATGGCTGGTTTCCTGGTTTCATTTCACCTGGATAGGATGTTGGTTCATCGCAGGTGATCTGCTAGATGTACCCCAGTGTCACTGATGACATGCGCTGTTCTCTCAATAATAATAATAACAATAAGGAAATAAAATATTAACAAACAAGATTAATTTTGTTATTTTCTAATCTTTAATTTCTGCAATAATACTTTTTCTAAACCTAACATCGGAGCTTCAAATGCCATCGAACCCAAAAATGCAACCATAAACGAGACTCCAAGACAACCTAGAAACAGGAACACCTGAAGAGGAGAGAGAATGATAGATATGATGGAAAATAGTAAAATAAGGATTAGAATGAATTAACAATAAAGGATCTTATGATAAAACATGGATGTTATATATCATCATCGTCTTACGGCTTATTTCCATGCTGGCAGGGGTTGGATGATTTGACAGGAGCTGACAAGGCTGGAGAGCTGCACCAGATTCCAGTTGTCTGTTTTGGTAGATTTCTATGGCTGGATGCCCTTCCTGATGTCAATCACTTTACAGCGTATACTATATATATGTATAGATATATATATATATGTGTGTGTGTGTGTTTGTGTGTCTGTGTTTGTCCCCCCACCGCAACCACTTGACAACTGGTGTTGGTGTTTATATCCTCATGAAAGACACAAAATAAGTACCAGGCTATTCTGGTAAGAAAGCTTAGCAAGAGCCTATGTATACATTTTAATTAAAATATATTTCGTTTTTGCTAGATTAGATTTGTTTCATTAAATTACCAAATTTCTCCTCAAAGGTTAAATCCACATTTTCCTATCCTGCCCCCACCCAGAATATTTTCTTCCATTCCATAATTCGGTATAGTGTACCATGGTGTACATTTAAAGACTGGCTTTTGTATTTTCAATCAATAAAATCCACGTGCATCTCTCGGTTTCAAAGTTGTCGCAGTGTTTCTGTCATGTGCTGTGAAAAAGGGGTTTGTGATATGAGGGATCTCGGATTATACAATACTGCTTCAGACAAACCTATCCAACCCATGAGCCTGGGGAAGAAGAGGTGATGAGGAAGACATGGAAAGGTAGGCACACTCTTATATATATATATATATATATATACACACACACATTTAGGCATACATACATACACACACACACACATGCATGCAGACTTACACATATATGGAGTCATACAGACACACACCAATAAACACATACACACTGATAGATTCATAATACACACACACACACACACATCTAGGTATACAGACGTGCACACAAAGGCATACATACACACAAAGGCATACATACACACAGACACTGCTAGATTCATAATATATACACACACATCTAGGCATAAACTGATGTTCATAGACACACAAATATTCAGACATGAAGACCTACAAACACACTGCTAGATTCATATTATATTCACACATATGGAGACATACAGATACACGCACACTACTATATTCATAATATATACATACATACACTCCTTGCTTCTTAATATATACACACAAGCACATACATACACACACCTACAAACATATGGAGACACACAAGACAGATAAATACATATTGCTAGATTCATAATATATACACACATATGGAGACGTACAGACACTCACACTACTAGATTCATAATATATACACACACAAACTGATGTTCATAGACACACAAATATTCAGACATGAAGATCTACAAACAAACTGCTAGATTCATAATATATTCACACCTACACACATATGGAGACATACACACACTGCTAGATTTGTAATATATACACACACACACTAATGTTCATAGACACATGTGGAGACATACACTACTAGATTCATAATATATATAGACAAACACGGAGACATACAGACACACTACTAGATTCATAATATATACACACATATACATACTGCTAGATTCATAATATATACACACAAGCACATACATACACTGCTAGATTCATAATATATACATACATACACACTGATGTTCATAGACGCATGGAGACATACAGACAGATTCATAATATATACATACATACAGATGTTCATAGACACTACTAGATTCATAATATATACATACTGCTAGATTCATAATATATACACACAAGCACATACATACATTACTAGATTCATAATATATACACAGACAAAGAGGCCCACAACCACACATACAAAATACTTTTCCACATCGGATTTCGACATTTAATTTTTTTAAAAAAGTAAAAAAAAACATACTTTCTACCGAAATTAAGTTTCTTTCGGATGTTAAATTTCTTCCTGACTTTTGCCAGAATAATTTTAACAGGGGTTGTTTGTTTAGATCTAGTTTAAATTTATAGTTTAATAAAAACTCAACTCGATTTTGGTGAGAAATAATGTTTTTCCTTAGATTATATCGAAAATGTGGTGTAAAACATTTTCTCTCCCTTTTAAATGAATTCAAAGGTAGCCGGTCCTCGACGCGCTTGTTTAGTATGCTAGAAATAGCAGTTATTAGGCGTAAAAAAAAAAACAGCCACTACTCTGATCTCCTTATACGCAACCAATGGAGAAAAAAAAAAAAAGAAAACATGGAAAATATATAACTCTGAGGTGAGTGGGGATGGATTCCCGTGGGCCCCTACCACTCCGATTTCGGTGGGAAAAAGTCATTTGCGGTATATTAGGAGAGGAGATTAGTTGATAGCACAAGACAAAAGAAAAAAACTAGGGAAAAAACATTATTTCTCACCAAGATCGAGTTGTGTGTTATTAAACTATAAATTTAAACTAGATCTAAATAAACAACCCCTGTTAAAAATATTCTGGCAAAAGTCGGGAAGAAATTTAACATCCGAAAGAAACTTAATTTCGGTAGAAAGTATGTTTTTTTTAACTTTTTTTTTAAAATTTAATGTCGAAATCCGATGTGGAAAAGTCAGTCCAATTGGTTCAAGGCCGCCCCTGTCTATATATATACATATATATATATATTTTTTGAGACTGTCACATTAAGTTGACTGTATACAACTACTTTATATATATAAATATACAAATTAATTATCAATTATCAATATAGGGCGTCGTTTCAAAAAGATTTTCGCTGCTCTTTCTAGCAAATTAAAACAATAACACACGCATTGAACAAAGCGGTCGCTGAGGTATAAAGGGAAATAACCCTCAAATGTAGAGTTATTTCCCTTTATACCTCAGCGACCGCTTTGTTCAATGCGTGTGTTATTGTTTTAATTTGCTAGAAAGAGCAGCGAAAATCTTTTTTAAACGACGCCCTATGTTGATAATTGACAATTAATTTGTATATTTATATATATTAAGTAGTTGCATACAGTCAACTTAATGTGACAGTCCCAAAAAATATATATATATATGTATATATATAGACAGGGCCGGCTTTGAACCGATTGGACCGATTTTTCCACATCGGATTTCGACATTTAATTTTTAAAAAAAGTAAAAAAAACATACTTTCTACCGAAATTAAGTTTCTTTGGGATGTTAAATTTCTTGCCGATTCTTGCCAGAATATTTTTAACGGGTTGTTTATTTAGATCTAGTTTAAATTTATAGTTTAATAAAAACTCAAAATGTGACAGTCCCAAAAAATATATATATACATGTGTGTGTGTGTATTTATATATTATACATTTATTTATATATACAGAGAGACACAGAGACACAAAGTTCATAAACTGTGCCTGAAATCACCAATAGTTTTTTGAAGTCAAAATTTTTGGATTTTGGCTAATAAGTGGCATCAAATCCTTGCAGAATTTTGACTCTTAAGCGACAGTACCTGAGAATTTAGTTTAAGTGGTAATCGATGTTTCTAAAGTGGCAAAATAATTGCTAACAATTTAAATGAATTTCGCACCAATAACGAAAATGTTACAAAATTCATAAATTGTGCTTAGAAATAATCCTGAAATCACCAATAGTTTTTTGAAGTCAAAATTTTAAAAAATGATTTTTAAAAACAAGTTTTTTAGTGTCAAGGAAAATTTAGATTAAAATTGTTGGTAAAAGTCACTTTGTCTGTTATATGGTGGTCTAGGTTTCAATTCCTACCCAGTTTGAAATTATTTTTTTTTTTTTAATTAATGTAAATTGGCAACCCTTTATATTGATCTTCAGCCAAGATAGGTTTAAATATGTCAACTGTTGTTGTTGCTGTTTGTTCCTTCTGAAGCCATGTCTGGTTCATAATGGCTGGTTTCCTGGTTTCATTTCACCTGGATAGGATGTTGGTTCATCGCAGGTGATCTGCTAGATGTACCCCAGTGTCACTGATGACATGCGCTGTTCTCTCAATAATAATAATAACAATAAGGAAATAAAATATTAACAAACAAGATTAATTTTGTTATTTTCTAATCTTTAATTTCTGCAATAATACTTTTTCTAAACCTAACATCGGAGCTTCAAATGCCATCGAACCCAAAAATGCAACCATAAACGAGACTCCAAGACAACCTAGAAACAGGAACACCTGAAGAGGAGAGAGAATGATAGATATGATGGAAAATAGTAAAATAAGGATTAGAATGAATTAACAATAAAGGATCTTATGATAAAACATGGATGTTATATATCATCATCGTCTTACGGCTTATTTCCATGCTGGCAGGGGTTGGATGATTTGACAGGAGCTGACAAGGCTGGAGAGCTGCACCAGATTCCAGTTGTCTGTTTTGGTAGATTTCTATGGCTGGATGCCCTTCCTGATGTCAATCACTTTACAGCGTATACTATATATATGTATAGATATATATATATATGTGTGTGTGTGTGTTTGTGTGTCTGTGTTTGTCCCCCCACCGCAACCACTTGACAACTGGTGTTGGTGTTTATATCCTCATGAAAGACACAAAATAAGTACCAGGCTATTCTGGTAAGAAAGCTTAGCAAGAGCCTATGTATACATTTTAATTAAAATATATTTCGTTTTTGCTAGATTAGATTTGTTTCATTAAATTACCAAATTTCTCCTCAAAGGTTAAATCCACATTTTCCTATCCTGCCCCCACCCAGAATATTTTCTTCCATTCCATAATTCGGTATAGTGTACCATGGTGTACATTTAAAGACTGGCTTTTGTATTTTCAATCAATAAAATCCACGTGCATCTCTCGGTTTCAAAGTTGTCGCAGTGTTTCTGTCATGTGCTGTGAAAAAGGGGTTTGTGATATGAGGGATCTCGGATTATACAATACTGCTTCAGACAAACCTATCCAACCCATGAGCCTGGGGAAGAAGAGGTGATGAGGAAGACATGGAAAGGTAGGCACACTCTTATATATATATATATATATATATACACACACACATTTAGGCATACATACATACACACACACACACATGCATGCAGACTTACACATATATGGAGTCATACAGACACACACCAATAAACACATACACACTGATAGATTCATAATACACACACACACACACACATCTAGGTATACAGACGTGCACACAAAGGCATACATACACACAAAGGCATACATACACACAGACACTGCTAGATTCATAATATATACACACACATCTAGGCATAAACTGATGTTCATAGACACACAAATATTCAGACATGAAGACCTACAAACACACTGCTAGATTCATATTATATTCACACATATGGAGACATACAGATACACGCACACTACTATATTCATAATATATACATACATACACTCCTTGCTTCTTAATATATACACACAAGCACATACATACACACACCTACAAACATATGGAGACACACAAGACAGATAAATACATATTGCTAGATTCATAATATATACACACATATGGAGACGTACAGACACTCACACTACTAGATTCATAATATATACACACACAAACTGATGTTCATAGACACACAAATATTCAGACATGAAGATCTACAAACAAACTGCTAGATTCATAATATATTCACACCTACACACATATGGAGACATACACACACTGCTAGATTTGTAATATATACACACACACACTAATGTTCATAGACACATGTGGAGACATACACTACTAGATTCATAATATATATAGACAAACACGGAGACATACAGACACACTACTAGATTCATAATATATACACACATATACATACTGCTAGATTCATAATATATACACACAAGCACATACATACACTGCTAGATTCATAATATATACATACATACACACTGATGTTCATAGACGCATGGAGACATACAGACAGATTCATAATATATACATACATACAGATGTTCATAGACACTACTAGATTCATAATATATACATACTGCTAGATTCATAATATATACACACAAGCACATACATACATTACTAGATTCATAATATATACACAGACAAAGAGGCCCACAACCACACATACAAAATACTTTTCCACATCGGATTTCGACATTTAATTTTTTTAAAAAAGTAAAAAAAAACATACTTTCTACCGAAATTAAGTTTCTTTCGGATGTTAAATTTCTTCCTGACTTTTGCCAGAATAATTTTAACAGGGGTTGTTTGTTTAGATCTAGTTTAAATTTATAGTTTAATAAAAACTCAACTCGATTTTGGTGAGAAATAATGTTTTTCCTTAGATTATATCGAAAATGTGGTGTAAAACATTTTCTCTCCCTTTTAAATGAATTCAAAGGTAGCCGGTCCTCGACGCGCTTTAGTATGCTAGAAATAGCAGTTATTAGGCGTAAAAAAAAAAACAGCCACTACTCTGATCTCCTTATACGCAACCAATGGAGAAAAAAAAAAAAAGAAAACATGGAAAATATATAACTCTGAGGTGAGTGGGGATGGATTCCCGTGGGCCCCTACCACTCCGATTTCGGTGGGAAAAAGTCATTTGCGGTATATTAGGAGAGGAGATTAGTTGATAGCACAAGACAAAAGAAAAAAACTAGGGAAAAAACATTATTTCTCACCAAGATCGAGTTGTGTGTTATTAAACTATAAATTTAAACTAGATCTAAATAAACAACCCCTGTTAAAAATATTCTGGCAAAAGTCGGGAAGAAATTTAACATCCGAAAGAAACTTAATTTCGGTAGAAAGTATGTTTTTTTTAACTTTTTTTTTAAAATTTAATGTCGAAATCCGATGTGGAAAAGTCAGTCCAATTGGTTCAAGGCCGCCCCTGTCTATATATATACATATATATATATATTTTTTGAGACTGTCACATTAAGTTGACTGTATACAACTACTTTATATATATAAATATACAAATTAATTATCAATTATCAATATAGGGCGTCGTTTCAAAAAGATTTTCGCTGCTCTTTCTAGCAAATTAAAACAATAACACACGCATTGAACAAAGCGGTCGCTGAGGTATAAAGGGAAATAACCCTCAAATGTAGAGTTATTTCCCTTTATACCTCAGCGACCGCTTTGTTCAATGCGTGTGTTATTGTTTTAATTTGCTAGAAAGAGCAGCGAAAATCTTTCTTAAACGACGCCCTATGTTGATAATTGACAATTAATTTGTATATTTATATATATTAAGTAGTTGCATACAGTCAACTTAATGTGACAGTCCCAAAAAATATATATATATATGTATATATATAGACAGGGCCGGCTTTGAACCGATTGGACCGATTTTTCCACATCGGATTTCGACATTTAATTTTTAAAAAAAGTAAAAAAAACATACTTTCTACCGAAATTAAGTTTCTTTGGGATGTTAAATTTCTTGCCGATTCTTGCCAGAATATTTTTAACGGGTTGTTTATTTAGATCTAGTTTAAATTTATAGTTTAATAAAAACTCAAAATGTGACAGTCCCAAAAAATATATATATACATGTGTGTGTGTGTATTTATATATTATACATTTATTTATATATACAGAGAGACACAGAGACACAAAGTTCATAAACTGTGCCTGAAATCACCAATAGTTTTTTGAAGTCAAAATTTTTGGATTTTGGCTAATAAGTGGCATCAAATCCTTGCAGAATTTTGACTCTTAAGCGACAGTACCTGAGAATTTAGTTTAAGTGGTAATCGATGTTTCTAAAGTGGCAAAATAATTGCTAACAATTTAAATGAATTTCGCACCAATAACGAAAATGTTACAAAATTCATAAATTGTGCTTAGAAATAATCCTGAAATCACCAATAGTTTTTTGAAGTCAAAATTTTAAAAAATGATTTTTAAAAACAAGTTTTTTAGTGTCAAGGAAAATTTAGATTAAAATTGTTGGTAAAAGTCACTTTGTCTGTTATATGGTGGTCTAGGTTTCAATTCCTACCCAGTTTGAAATTATTTTTTTTTTTTTTAATTAATGTAAATTGGCAACCCTTTATATTGATCTTCAGCCAAGATAGGTTTAAATATGTCAACTGTTGTTGTTGCTGTTTGTTCCTTCTGAAGCCATGTCTGGTTCATAATGGCTGGTTTCCTGGTTTCATTTCACCTGGATAGGATGTTGGTTCATCGCAGGTGATCTGCTAGATGTACCCCAGTGTCACTGATGACATGCGCTGTTCTCTCAATAATAATAATAACAATAAGGAAATAAAATATTAACAAACAAGATTAATTTTGTTATTTTCTAATCTTTAATTTCTGCAATAATACTTTTTCTAAACCTAACATCGGAGCTTCAAATGCCATCGAACCCAAAAATGCAACCATAAACGAGACTCCAAGACAACCTAGAAACAGGAACACCTGAAGAGGAGAGAGAATGATAGATATGATGGAAAATAGTAAAATAAGGATTAGAATGAATTAACAATAAAGGATCTTATGATAAAACATGGATGTTATATATCATCATCGTCTTACGGCTTATTTCCATGCTGGCAGGGGTTGGATGATTTGACAGGAGCTGACAAGGCTGGAGAGCTGCACCAGATTCCAGTTGTCTGTTTTGGTAGATTTCTATGGCTGGATGCCCTTCCTGATGTCAATCACTTTACAGCGTATACTATATATATGTATAGATATATATATATATGTGTGTGTGTGTGTTTGTGTGTCTGTGTTTGTCCCCCCACCGCAACCACTTGACAACTGGTGTTGGTGTTTATATCCTCATGAAAGACACAAAATAAGTACCAGGCTATTCTGGTAAGAAAGCTTAGCAAGAGCCTATGTATACATTTTAATTAAAATATATTTCGTTTTTGCTAGATTAGATTTGTTTCATTAAATTACCAAATTTCTCCTCAAAGGTTAAATCCACATTTTCCTATCCTGCCCCCACCCAGAATATTTTCTTCCATTCCATAATTCGGTATAGTGTACCATGGTGTACATTTAAAGACTGGCTTTTGTATTTTCAATCAATAAAATCCACGTGCATCTCTCGGTTTCAAAGTTGTCGCAGTGTTTCTGTCATGTGCTGTGAAAAAGGGGTTTGTGATATGAGGGATCTCGGATTATACAATACTGCTTCAGACAAACCTATCCAACCCATGAGCCTGGGGAAGAAGAGGTGATGAGGAAGACATGGAAAGGTAGGCACACTCTTATATATATATATATATATATATACACACACACATTTAGGCATACATACATACACACACACACACATGCATGCAGACTTACACATATATGGAGTCATACAGACACACACCAATAAACACATACACACTGATAGATTCATAATACACACACACACACACACATCTAGGTATACAGACGTGCACACAAAGGCATACATACACACAAAGGCATACATACACACAGACACTGCTAGATTCATAATATATACACACACATCTAGGCATAAACTGATGTTCATAGACACACAAATATTCAGACATGAAGACCTACAAACACACTGCTAGATTCATATTATATTCACACATATGGAGACATACAGATACACGCACACTACTATATTCATAATATATACATACATACACTCCTTGCTTCTTAATATATACACACAAGCACATACATACACACACCTACAAACATATGGAGACACACAAGACAGATAAATACATATTGCTAGATTCATAATATATACACACATATGGAGACGTACAGACACTCACACTACTAGATTCATAATATATACACACACAAACTGATGTTCATAGACACACAAATATTCAGACATGAAGATCTACAAACAAACTGCTAGATTCATAATATATTCACACCTACACACATATGGAGACATACACACACTGCTAGATTTGTAATATATACACACACACACTAATGTTCATAGACACATGTGGAGACATACACTACTAGATTCATAATATATATAGACAAACACGGAGACATACAGACACACTACTAGATTCATAATATATACACACATATACATACTGCTAGATTCATAATATATACACACAAGCACATACATACACTGCTAGATTCATAATATATACATACATACACACTGATGTTCATAGACGCATGGAGACATACAGACAGATTCATAATATATACATACATACAGATGTTCATAGACACTACTAGATTCATAATATATACATACTGCTAGATTCATAATATATACACACAAGCACATACATACATTACTAGATTCATAATATATACACAGACAAAGAGGCCCACAACCACACATACAAAATACTTTTCCACATCGGATTTCGACATTTAATTTTTTTAAAAAAGTAAAAAAAAACATACTTTCTACCGAAATTAAGTTTCTTTCGGATGTTAAATTTCTTCCTGACTTTTGCCAGAATAATTTTAACAGGGGTTGTTTGTTTAGATCTAGTTTAAATTTATAGTTTAATAAAAACTCAACTCGATTTTGGTGAGAAATAATGTTTTTCCTTAGATTATATCGAAAATGTGGTGTAAAACATTTTCTCTCCCTTTTAAATGAATTCAAAGGTAGCCGGTCCTCGACGCGCTTTAGTATGCTAGAAATAGCAGTTATTAGGCGTAAAAAAAAAAACAGCCACTACTCTGATCTCCTTATACGCAACCAATGGAGAAAAAAAAAAAAAGAAAACATGGAAAATATATAACTCTGAGGTGAGTGGGGATGGATTCCCGTGGGCCCCTACCACTCCGATTTCGGTGGGAAAAAGTCATTTGCGGTATATTAGGAGAGGAGATTAGTTGATAGCACAAGACAAAAGAAAAAAACTAGGGAAAAAACATTATTTCTCACCAAGATCGAGTTGTGTGTTATTAAACTATAAATTTAAACTAGATCTAAATAAACAACCCCTGTTAAAAATATTCTGGCAAAAGTCGGGAAGAAATTTAACATCCGAAAGAAACTTAATTTCGGTAGAAAGTATGTTTTTTTAAACTTTTTTTTTAAAATTTAATGTCGAAATCCGATGTGGAAAAGTCAGTCCAATTGGTTCAAGGCCGCCCCTGTCTATATATATACATATATATATATATTTTTTGAGACTGTCACATTAAGTTGACTGTATACAACTACTTTATATATATAAATATACAAATTAATTATCAATTATCAATATAGGGCGTCGTTTGAAAAAGATTTTCGCTGCTCTTTCTAGCAAATTAAAACAATAACACACGCATTGAACAAAGCGGTCGCTGAGGTATAAAGGGAAATAACCCTCAAATGTAGAGTTATTTCCCTTTATACCTCAGCGACCGCTTTGTTCAATGCGTGTGTTATTGTTTTAATTTGCTAGAAAGAGCAGCGAAAATCTTTTTTAAACGACGCCCTATGTTGATAATTGACAATTAATTTGTATATTTATATATATTAAGTAGTTGCATACAGTCAACTTAATGTGACAGTCCCAAAAAATATATATATATATGTATATATATAGACAGGGCCGGCTTTGAACCGATTGGACCGATTTTTCCACATCGGATTTCGACATTTAATTTTTAAAAAAAGTAAAAAAAACATACTTTCTACCGAAATTAAGTTTCTTTGGGATGTTAAATTTCTTGCCGATTCTTGCCAGAATATTTTTAACGGGTTGTTTATTTAGATCTAGTTTAAATTTATAGTTTAATAAAAACTCAAAATGTGACAGTCCCAAAAAATATATATATACATGTGTGTGTGTGTATTTATATATTATACATTTATTTATATATACAGAGAGACACAGAGACACAAAGTTCATAAACTGTGCCTGAAATCACCAATAGTTTTTTGAAGTCAAAATTTTTGGATTTTGGCTAATAAGTGGCATCAAATCCTTGCAGAATTTTGACTCTTAAGCGACAGTACCTGAGAATTTAGTTTAAGTGGTAATCGATGTTTCTAAAGTGGCAAAATAATTGCTAACAATTTAAATGAATTTCGCACCAATAACGAAAATGTTACAAAATTCATAAATTGTGCTTAGAAATAATCCTGAAATCACCAATAGTTTTTTGAAGTCAAAATTTTAAAAAATGATTTTTAAAAACAAGTTTTTTAGTGTCAAGGAAAATTTAGATTAAAATTGTTGGTAAAAGTCACTTTGTCTGTTATATGGTGGTCTAGGTTTCAATTCCTACCCAGTTTGAAATTATTTTTTTTTTTTTTAATTAATGTAAATTGGCAACCCTTTATATTGATCTTCAGCCAAGATAGGTTTAAATATGTCAACTGTTGTTGTTGCTGTTTGTTCCTTCTGAAGCCATGTCTGGTTCATAATGGCTGGTTTCCTGGTTTCATTTCACCTGGATAGGATGTTGGTTCATCGCAGGTGATCTGCTAGATGTACCCCAGTGTCACTGATGACATGCGCTGTTCTCTCAATAATAATAATAACAATAAGGAAATAAAATATTAACAAACAAGATTAATTTTGTTATTTTCTAATCTTTAATTTCTGCAATAATACTTTTTCTAAACCTAACATCGGAGCTTCAAATGCCATCGAACCCAAAAATGCAACCATAAACGTGACTCCAAGACAACCTAGAAACAGGAACACCTGAAGAGGAGAGAGAATGATAGATATGATGGAAAATAGTAAAATAAGGATTAGAATGAATTAACAATAAAGGATCTTATGATAAAACATGGATGTTATATATCATCATCGTCTTACGGCTTATTTCCATGCTGGCAGGGGTTGGATGATTTGACAGGAGCTGACAAGGCTGGAGAGCTGCACCAGATTCCAGTTGTCTGTTTTGGTAGATTTCTATGGCTGGATGCCCTTCCTGATGTCAATCACTTTACAGCGTATACTATATATATGTATAGATATATAGATATATGTGTGTGTGTGTGTTTGTGTGTCTGTGTTTGTCCCCCCACCGCAACCACTTGACAACTGGTGTTGGTGTTTATATCCTCATGAAAGACACAAAATAAGTACCAGGCTATTCTGGTAAGAAAGCTTAGCAAGAGCCTATGTATACATTTTAATTAAAATATATTTCGTTTTTGCTAGATTAGATTTGTTTCATTAAATTACCAAATTTCTCCTCAAAGGTTAAATCCACATTTTCCTATCCTGCCCCCACCCAGAATATTTTCTTCCATTCCATAATTCGGTATAGTGTACCATGGTGTACATTTAAAGACTGGCTTTTGTATTTTCAATCAATAAAATCCACATGCATCTCTCGGTTTCAAAGTTGTCGCAGTGTTTCTGTCATGTGCTGTGAAAAAGGGGTTTGTGATATGAGGGATCTCGGATTATACAATACTGCTTCAGACAAACCTATCCAACCCATGAGCCTGGGGAAGAAGAGGTGATGAGGAAGACATGGAAAGGTAGGCACACTCTTATATATATATATATATATATACACACACACATTTAGGCATACATACATACACACACACACACATGCATGCAGAATTACACATATATGGAGTCATACAGACACACACCAATAAACACATACACACTGATAGATTCATAATACACACACACACACACACACACACACATCTAGGTATACAGACGTGCACACAAAGGCATACATACACACAAAGGCATACATACACACAGACACTGCTAGATTCATAATATATACACACACATCTAGGCATAAACTGATGTTCATAGACACACAAATATTCAGACATGAAGACCTACAAACACACTGCTAGATTCATATTATATTCACACATATGGAGACATACAGATACACGCACACTACTATATTCATAATATATACATACATACACTCCTTGCTTCTTAATATATACACACAAGCACATACATACACACACCTACAAACATATGGAGACACACAAGACAGATAAATACATATTGCTAGATTCATAATATATACACACATATGGAGACGTACAGACACTCACACTACTAGATTCATAATATATACACACACAAACTGATGTTCATAGACACACAAATATTCAGACATGAAGATCTACAAACAAACTGCTAGATTCATAATATATTCACACCTACACACATATGGAGACATACACACACTGCTAGATTTGTAATATATACACACACACACTAATGTTCATAGACACATGTGGAGACATACACTACTAGATTCATAATATATATAGACAAACACGGAGACATACAGACACACTACTAGATTCATAATATATACACACATATACATACTGCTAGATTCATAATATATACACACAAGCACATACACACACTGCTAGATTCATAATATATACATACATACACACTGATGTTCATAGACGCATGGAGACATACAGACAGATTCATAATATATACATACATACAGATGTTCATAGACACTACTAGATTCATAATATATACATACTGCTAGATTCATAATATATACACACAAGCACATACATACATTACTAGATTCATAATATATACACAGACAAAGAGGCCCACAACCACACATACAAAATACTTTTCCACATCGGATTTCGACATTTAATTTTTTTAAAAAAGTAAAAAAAAACATACTTTCTACCGAAATTAAGTTTCTTTCGGATGTTAAATTTCTTCCCGACTTTTGCCAGAATATTTTTAACAGGGGTTGTTTGTTTAGATCTAGTTTAAATTTATAGTTTAATAAAAACTCAACTCGATTTTGGTGAGAAATAATGTTTTTCCTTAGATTATATCGAAAATGTGGTGTAAAACATTTTCTCTCCCTTTTAAATGAATTCAAAGGTAGCCGGTCCTCGACGCGCTTGTTTAGTATGCTAGAAATAGCAGTTATTAGGCGTAAAAAAAAAAACAGCCACTACTCTGATCTCCTTATACGCAACTAATGGAGAAAAAAGTCCTTTGCAGTAATACTAGGAGCAGAGATTAGTTGATGACACACGGAAAAAAAAAAAAAAAGAAAACATGGAAAATATATAACTCTGAGGTGAGTGGGGATGGATTCCCGTGGGCCCCTACCACTCCGATTTCGGTGGGAAAAAGTCATTTGCGGTATATTAGGAGAGGAGATTAGTTGATAGCACAAAACAAAAGAAAAAAACTAGGGAAAAAACATTATTTCTCACCAAGATCGAGTTGTGTGTTATTAAACTATAAATTTAAACTAGATCTAAATAAACAACCCCTGTTAAAAATATTCTGGCAAAAGTCGGGAAGAAATTTAACATCCGAAAGAAACTTAATTTCGGTAGAAAGTATGTTTTTTTTAACTTTTTTTTTTAAATTTAATGTCGAAATCCGATGTGGAAAAGTCAGTCCAATTGGTTCAAGGCCGCCCCTGTCTATATATATACATATATATATATATTTTTTGAGACTGTCACATTAAGTTGACTGTATACAACTACTTTATATATATAAATATACAAATTAATTATCAATTATCAATATAGGGCGTCGTTTCAAAAAGATTTTCGCTGCTCTTTCTAGCAAATTAAAACAATAACACACGCATTGAACAAAGCGGTCGCTGAGGTATAAAGGGAAATAACCCTCAAATGTAGAGTTATTTCCCTTTATACCTCAGCGACCGCTTTGTTCAATGCGTGTGTTATTGTTTTAATTTGCTAGAAAGAGCAGCGAAAATCTTTTTTAAACGACGCCCTATGTTGATAATTGACAATTAATTTGTATATTTATATATATTAAGTAGTTGCATACAGTCAACTTAATGTGACAGTCCCAAAAAATATATATATATATGTATATATATAGACAGGGCCGGCTTTGAACCGATTGGACCGATTTTTCCACATCGGATTTCGACATTTAATTTTTAAAAAAAGTAAAAAGAAACATACTTTCTACCGAAATTAAGTTTCTTTGGGATGTTAAATTTCTTGCCGATTCTTGCCAGAATATTTTTAACGGGTTGTTTATTTAGATCTAGTTTAAATTTATAGTTTAATAAAAACTCAAAATGTGACAGTCCCAAAAAATATATATATACATGTGTGTGTGTGTATTTATATATTATACATTTATTTATATATACAGAGAGACACAGAGACACAAAGTTCATAAACTGTGCCTGAAATCACCAATAGTTTTTTGAAGTCAAAATTTTTGGATTTTGGCTAATAAGTGGCATCAAATCCTTGCAGAATTTTGACTCTTAAGCGACAGTACCTGAGAATTTAGTTTAAGTGGTAATCGATGTTTCTAAAGTGGCAAAATAATTGCTAACAATTTAAATGAATTTCGCACCAATAACGAAAATGTTACAAAATTCATAAATTGTGCTTAGAAATAATCCTGAAATCACCAATAGTTTTTTGAAGTCAAAATTTTAAAAAATGATTTTTAAAAACAAGTTTTTTAGTGTCAAGGAAAATTTAGATTAAAATTGTTGGTAAAAGTCACTTTGTCTGTTATATGGTGGTCTAGGTTTCAATTCCTACCCAGTTTGAAATTATTTTTTTTTTTTTTAATTAATGTAAATTGGCAACCCTTTATATTGATCTTCAGCCAAGATAGGTTTAAATATGTCAACTGTTGTTGTTGCTGTTTGTTCCTTCTGAAGCCATGTCTGGTTCATAATGGCTGGTTTCCTGGTTTCATTTCACCTGGATAGGATGTTGGTTCATCGCAGGTGATCTGCTAGATGTACCCCAGTGTCACTGATGACATGCGCTGTTCTCTCAATAATAATAATAACAATAAGGAAATAAAATATTAACAAACAAGATTAATTTTGTTATTTTCTAATCTTTAATTTCTGCAATAATACTTTTTCTAAACCTAACATCGGAGCTTCAAATGCCATCGAACCCAAAAATGCAACCATAAACGAGACTCCAAGACAACCTAGAAACAGGAACACCTGAAGAGGAGAGAGAATGATAGATATGATGGAAAATAGTAAAATAAGGATTAGAATGAATTAACAATAAAGGAT
Organism: Octopus bimaculoides; assembly: GCF_046866305.1. Lineage (NCBI taxonomy): Eukaryota > Metazoa > Mollusca > Cephalopoda > Octopoda > Octopodidae > Octopus > Octopus bimaculoides. The sequence goes on along the minus strand of NC_142957.1, from coordinate 11,532,690 downwards.
CTTATGATAAAACATGGATGTTATATATCATCATCGTCTTACGGCTTATTTCCATGCTGGCAGGGGTTGGATGATTTGACAGGAGCTGACAAGGCTGGAGAGCTGCACCAGATTCCAGTTGTCTGTTTTGGTAGATTTCTATGGCTGGATGCCCTTCCTGATGTCAATCACTTTACAGCGTATACTATATATATGTATAGATATATATATATATGTGTGTGTGTGTGTTTGTGTGTCTGTGTTTGTCCCCCCACCGCAACCACTTGACAACTGGTGTTGGTGTTTATATCCTCATGAAAGACACAAAATAAGTACCAGGCTATTCTGGTAAGAAAGCTTAGCAAGAGCCTATGTATACATTTTAATTAAAATATATTTCGTTTTTGCTAGATTAGATTTGTTTCATTAAATTACCAAATTTCTCCTCAAAGGTTAAATCCACATTTTCCTATCCTGCCCCCACCCAGAATATTTTCTTCCATTCCATAATTCGGTATAGTGTACCATGGTGTACATTTAAAGACTGGCTTTTGTATTTTCAATCAATAAAATCCACATGCATCTCTCGGTTTCAAAGTTGTCGCAGTGTTTCTGTCATGTGCTGTGAAAAAGGGGTTTGTGATATGAGGGATCTCGGATTATACAATACTGCTTCAGACAAACCTATCCAACCCATGAGCCTGGGGAAGAAGAGGTGATGAGGAAGACATGGAAAGGTAGGCACACTCTTATATATATATATATATATATATACACACACACATTTAGGCATACATACATACACACACACACACATGCATGCAGACTTACACATATATGGAGTCATACAGACACACACCAATAAACACATACACACTGATAGATTCATAATACACACACACACACACACATCTAGGTATACAGACGTGCACACAAAGGCATACATACACACAAAGGCATACATACACACAGACACTGCTAGATTCATAATATATACACACACATCTAGGCATAAACTGATGTTCATAGACACACAAATATTCAGACATGAAGACCTACAAACACACTGCTAGATTCATATTATATTCACACATATGGAGACATACAGATACACGCACACTACTATATTCATAATATATACATACATACACTCCTTGCTTCTTAATATATACACACAAGCACATACATACACACACCTACAAACATATGGAGACACACAAGACAGATAAATACATATTGCTAGATTCATAATATATACACACATATGGAGACGTACAGACACTCACACTACTAGATTCATAATATATACACACACAAACTGATGTTCATAGACACACAAATATTCAGACATGAAGATCTACAAACAAACTGCTAGATTCATAATATATTCACACCTACACACATATGGAGACATACACACACTGCTAGATTTGTAATATATACACACACACACTAATGTTCATAGACACATGTGGAGACATACACTACTAGATTCATAATATATATAGACAAACACGGAGACATACAGACACACTACTAGATTCATAATATATACACACATATACATACTGCTAGATTCATAATATATACACACAAGCACATACATACACTGCTAGATTCATAATATATACATACATACACACTGATGTTCATAGACGCATGGAGACATACAGACAGATTCATAATATATACATACATACAGATGTTCATAGACACTACTAGATTCATAATATATACATACTGCTAGATTCATAATATATACACACAAGCACATACATACATTACTAGATTCATAATATATACACAGACAAAGAGGCCCACAACCACACATACAAAATACTTTTCCACATCGGATTTCGACATTTAATTTTTTTAAAAAAGTAAAAAAAAACATACTTTCTACCGAAATTAAGTTTCTTTCGGATGTTAAATTTCTTCCTGACTTTTGCCAGAATAATTTTAACAGGGGTTGTTTGTTTAGATCTAGTTTAAATTTATAGTTTAATAAAAACTCAACTCGATTTTGGTGAGAAATAATGTTTTTCCTTAGATTATATCGAAAATGTGGTGTAAAACATTTTCTCTCCCTTTTAAATGAATTCAAAGGTAGCCGGTCCTCGACGCGCTTGTTTAGTATGCTAGAAATAGCAGTTATTAGGCGTAAAAAAAAAAACAGCCACTACTCTGATCTCCTTATACGCAACCAATGGAGAAAAAAAAAAAAAGAAAACATGGAAAATATATAACTCTGAGGTGAGTGGGGATGGATTCCCGTGGGCCCCTACCACTCCGATTTCGGTGGGAAAAAGTCATTTGCGGTATATTAGGAGAGGAGATTAGTTGATAGCACAAGACAAAAGAAAAAAACTAGGGAAAAAACATTATTTCTCACCAAGATCGAGTTGTGTGTTATTAAACTATAAATTTAAACTAGATCTAAATAAACAACCCCTGTTAAAAATATTCTGGCAAAAGTCGGGAAGAAATTTAACATCCGAAAGAAACTTAATTTCGGTAGAAAGTATGTTTTTTTTAACTTTTTTTTTAAAATTTAATGTCGAAATCCGATGTGGAAAAGTCAGTCCAATTGGTTCAAGGCCGCCCCTGTCTATATATATACATATATATATATATTTTTTGAGACTGTCACATTAAGTTGACTGTATACAACTACTTTATATATATAAATATACAAATTAATTATCAATTATCAATATAGGGCGTCGTTTCAAAAAGATTTTCGCTGCTCTTTCTAGCAAATTAAAACAATAACACACGCATTGAACAAAGCGGTCGCTGAGGTATAAAGGGAAATAACCCTCAAATGTAGAGTTATTTCCCTTTATACCTCAGCGACCGCTTTGTTCAATGCGTGTGTTATTGTTTTAATTTGCTAGAAAGAGCAGCGAAAATCTTTCTTAAACGACGCCCTATGTTGATAATTGACAATTAATTTGTATATTTATATATATTAAGTAGTTGCATACAGTCAACTTAATGTGACAGTCCCAAAAAATATATATATATATGTATATATATAGACAGGGCCGGCTTTGAACCGATTGGACCGATTTTTCCACATCGGATTTCGACATTTAATTTTTAAAAAAAGTAAAAAAAACATACTTTCTACCGAAATTAAGTTTCTTTGGGATGTTAAATTTCTTGCCGATTCTTGCCAGAATATTTTTAACGGGTTGTTTATTTAGATCTAGTTTAAATTTATAGTTTAATAAAAACTCAAAATGTGACAGTCCCAAAAAATATATATATACATGTGTGTGTGTGTATTTATATATTATACATTTATTTATATATACAGAGAGACACAGAGACACAAAGTTCATAAACTGTGCCTGAAATCACCAATAGTTTTTTGAAGTCAAAATTTTTGGATTTTGGCTAATAAGTGGCATCAAATCCTTGCAGAATTTTGACTCTTAAGCGACAGTACCTGAGAATTTAGTTTAAGTGGTAATCGATGTTTCTAAAGTGGCAAAATAATTGCTAACAATTTAAATGAATTTCGCACCAATAACGAAAATGTTACAAAATTCATAAATTGTGCTTAGAAATAATCCTGAAATCACCAATAGTTTTTTGAAGTCAAAATTTTAAAAAATGATTTTTAAAAACAAGTTTTTTAGTGTCAAGGAAAATTTAGATTAAAATTGTTGGTAAAAGTCACTTTGTCTGTTATATGGTGGTCTAGGTTTCAATTCCTACCCAGTTTGAAATTATTTTTTTTTTTTTTAATTAATGTAAATTGGCAACCCTTTATATTGATCTTCAGCCAAGATAGGTTTAAATATGTCAACTGTTGTTGTTGCTGTTTGTTCCTTCTGAAGCCATGTCTGGTTCATAATGGCTGGTTTCCTGGTTTCATTTCACCTGGATAGGATGTTGGTTCATCGCAGGTGATCTGCTAGATGTACCCCAGTGTCACTGATGACATGCGCTGTTCTCTCAATAATAATAATAACAATAAGGAAATAAAATATTAACAAACAAGATTAATTTTGTTATTTTCTAATCTTTAATTTCTGCAATAATACTTTTTCTAAACCTAACATCGGAGCTTCAAATGCCATCGAACCCAAAAATGCAACCATAAACGTGACTCCAAGACAACCTAGAAACAGGAACACCTGAAGAGGAGAGAGAATGATAGATATGATGGAAAATAGTAAAATAAGGATTAGAATGAATTAACAATAAAGGATCTTATGATAAAACATGGATGTTATATATCATCATCGTCTTACGGCTTATTTCCATGCTGGCAGGGGTTGGATGATTTGACAGGAGCTGACAAGGCTGGAGAGCTGCACCAGATTCCAGTTGTCTGTTTTGGTAGATTTCTATGGCTGGATGCCCTTCCTGATGTCAATCACTTTACAGCGTATACTATATATATGTATAGATATATAGATATATGTGTGTGTGTGTGTTTGTGTGTCTGTGTTTGTCCCCCCACCGCAACCACTTGACAACTGGTGTTGGTGTTTATATCCTCATGAAAGACACAAAATAAGTACCAGGCTATTCTGGTAAGAAAGCTTAGCAAGAGCCTATGTATACATTTTAATTAAAATATATTTCGTTTTTGCTAGATTAGATTTGTTTCATTAAATTACCAAATTTCTCCTCAAAGGTTAAATCCACATTTTCCTATCCTGCCCCCACCCAGAATATTTTCTTCCATTCCATAATTCGGTATAGTGTACCATGGTGTACATTTAAAGACTGGCTTTTGTATTTTCAATCAATAAAATCCACATGCATCTCTCGGTTTCAAAGTTGTCGCAGTGTTTCTGTCATGTGCTGTGAAAAAGGGGTTTGTGATATGAGGGATCTCGGATTATACAATACTGCTTCAGACAAACCTATCCAACCCATGAGCCTGGGGAAGAAGAGGTGATGAGGAAGACATGGAAAGGTAGGCACACTCTTATATATATATATATATATATATACACACACACATTTAGGCATACATACATACACACACACACACACATGCATGCAGAATTACACATATATGGAGTCATACAGACACACACCAATAAACACATACACACTGATAGATTCATAATACACACACACACACACACATCTAGGTATACAGACGTGCACACAAAGGCATACATACACACAAAGGCATACATACACACAGACACTGCTAGATTCATAATATATACACACACATCTAGGCATAAACTGATGTTCATAGACACACAAATATTCAGACATGAAGACCTACAAACACACTGCTAGATTCATATTATATTCACACATATGGAGACATACAGATACACGCACACTACTATATTCATAATATATACATACATACACTCCTTGCTTCTTAATATATACACACAAGCACATACATACACACACCTACAAACATATGGAGACACACAAGACAGATAAATACATATTGCTAGATTCATAATATATACACACATATGGAGACGTACAGACACTCACACTACTAGATTCATAATATATACACACACAAACTGATGTTCATAGACACACAAATATTCAGACATGAAGATCTACAAACAAACTGCTAGATTCATAATATATTCACACCTACACACATATGGAGACATACACACACTGCTAGATTTGTAATATATACACACACACACTAATGTTCATAGACACATGTGGAGACATACACTACTAGATTCATAATATATATAGACAAACACGGAGACATACAGACACACTACTAGATTCATAATATATACACACATATACATACTGCTAGATTCATAATATATACACACAAGCACATACACACACTGCTAGATTCATAATATATACATACATACACACTGATGTTCATAGACGCATGGAGACATACAGACAGATTCATAATATATACATACATACAGATGTTCATAGACACTACTAGATTCATAATATATACATACTGCTAGATTCATAATATATACACACAAGCACATACATACATTACTAGATTCATAATATATACACAGACAAAGAGGCCCACAACCACACATACAAAATACTTTTCCACATCGGATTTCGACATTTAATTTTTTTAAAAAAGTAAAAAAAAACATACTTTCTACCGAAATTAAGTTTCTTTCGGATGTTAAATTTCTTCCCGACTTTTGCCAGAATATTTTTAACAGGGGTTGTTTGTTTAGATCTAGTTTAAATTTATAGTTTAATAAAAACTCAACTCGATTTTGGTGAGAAATAATGTTTTTCCTTAGATTATATCGAAAATGTGGTGTAAAACATTTTCTCTCCCTTTTAAATGAATTCAAAGGTAGCCGGTCCTCGACGCGCTTGTTTAGTATGCTAGAAATAGCAGTTATTAGGCGTAAAAAAAAAAACAGCCACTACTCTGATCTCCTTATACGCAACCAATGGAGAAAAAAGTCCTTTGCAGTAATACTAGGAGCAGAGATTAGTTGATGACACACGGAAAAAAAAAAAAAGAAAACATGGAAAATATATAACTCTGAGGTGAGTGGGGATGGATTCCCGTGGGCCCCTACCACTCCGATTTCGGTGGGAAAAAGTCATTTGCAGTATATTAGGAGAGGAGATTAGTTGATAGCACAAGACAAAAGAAAAAAACTAGGGAAAAAACATTATTTCTCACCAAGATCGAGTTGTGTGTTATTAAACTATAAATTTAAACTAGATCTAAATAAACAACCCCTGTTAAAAATATTCTGGCAAAAGTCGGGAAGAAATTTAACATCCCAAAGAAACTTAATTTCGGTAGAAAGTATGTTTTTATTACTTTTTTTTAAATAAAATGTCGAGGTCTGATGTGGAAAAATCGGTCCAATACAGAGAGACACAGAGAGAGAGAGAGAGAGAGAGAGAGAGAGAGAGAGAGAGAGAGAGAGAGAGAGAGAGTGGGAAAGAGAGAAAGAAAGAGAAAGAATGATACTAGTCTTGTTGGCCAAAATCCAAAAATTTTGACTTCAAAAGACTATTGCTGATTTCAGGCTTATTTCTAGCACAATTTATGAACTTTGTGTCTCTGTGTCTCTCTGTATATAAAGATATATGAGGCCACCGAAGTAGCAACAATATTAACATGAAAATTAAGATATTTAAAGTTATTTCAATTTTTTGTAATTAAGGGAAACCTATGAAATTTGGTAACACACACACACACACACACAATACAACTTAAGTTAATAAAAAAAAAAAAATTTAAACTGGGTAGGAATTGAAACCTAAACCACCATTTAACAGACAAAGTGACTTTTACCAACAATTTCAATGTTAAAATTTAGATATTTAAATATTTTCTTTATTGGTAAGACTGTTGTTGTTGCTGTTTGTTAACATGAAAATTAAGATATTTAAACTTATTTCAATTTTTTGTAATTAAGGGAAACCTATGAGGCAGATTTGGTAACAGAAACACACACTTTGTTGAGGGAAATTTAGTTGCTATTTCAAGACTGCTTTGGGACCCTTTGCTCATTACACATCTCTTCATTGAGGGAGATTTGGCTGCTATTTCAAGACTGCTTTGGAGACCCTTATTAAATATAATTTTTTTTTATTTTTACCTATCTACATAAGAAGTAAAAAAAAAATTAAAATAACATTAAAAATTTTTATAAAGGCTGTGAATTATGCTCTTTGGAGAGATTGAACCTGCTTCAGGATGCGTAATATAGCATGCGAAGTTACCCATAAGACCACGAAAACAACAATACAAAATAATGTAAAAAAGAGTGGTTAGTGTTAGGAAGGGCCTCCAGCTGTAAAAAATCCTGAAGGGCCGCTGCAATAAGTGTGTGAATCTGAGAGGGAAACATGTTGAATAAAATCACAATTAACTGATTCTTGTCTATTTTCTTTTGCCCACCCAAAGCCAGGAAGTTTTCAGTACAGCCTCGTATGTAATCATCACCACCATCTTTTAACGTCCATTTTCCATGCTGGCATGGGTTGGACGGTTTGACTGAGGACTGACAATCCAGGAAGCAGTGCCTGCCTGCCTGCCATCTGATCTGGTAAGGTTTTTACATCTAGATGTCCTTCCTAATGCCAACCACCACTCAGTGTTGTGTGTGTGCGTTTTTTTATGTGCCACCGGCATGGGGGTGGGAGGCAGTTAGGCGGCACTGGCATCAACCACGCTCAAGTGGTGTTTTTACTTGCCAATACACACACACACATATATATGCGATTTTCAAACTTCTCAAGCAGCAAAAAAAAACTTATGAAAACAGACAAAAATATTTTATTTATCACAAAAGAATGTATAACGCAATGATGTATAATATAAAATTTATATATATATATATGTATATACACACACACACGCGCACACACTAGTGTGGAGAGTAAAGCCATTTAATATCCGTGTGGTATCACACAGCAAACCTGTGGGAGATGTTAAGCTAATAAGCCAATACACACACACACATATATATATATATATATATATATATATACACACACACTCACCAGTGCTGCAAAGTATGTATACAACTATATATACGTCACAAAGAAAAAAACTGAAAAAGGAAAAAAAATGAGTGGGGTGTATATAGTTTAACACAACGGAGATGATACAGCCATATATCACCTGTAATTTTATACACAGGCTGATATATAAAAACTATACACAAAAACCAGTGTGTAGACTAAAAAAAAAAAAAACTGGTGAAGGAATAGTATGTATATAATTCAACACAAGTGTGTGTGTATACACACACATACATACATACATACATACACACACAGAGTATAAAACCCTATACATTTTATTTGTAACGTGCAGACAAATTTTCTAATCAAGATGTACGACATATATATATATATATATATATATCTATATATATATATATATATATATATATATATATATATTTATTTATATACAGGGTAGTACTACACGTAAATGCCTCACGCTATGAGGGACTCTTAAAGTTAAAACTACCATAATAAATTTAATGTACCGAACGCAAGGGGATGCAGCTCTTGAAGCAAAGTCTTAAGAACATTTGCATTCCCTCGTGTTCAGTACATTATATATATATATATATATATATATATATATATATATATATATATATATATATATATATATATATATATATATATATATATATATATATATATATATATATATATATATATATATATATATATATATATATATATATATATATATATATATATATATATATATATATATATATATATATAGGAGTGGCTGTGTGGTAAGTAGCTTGCTTACCAACCACATGGTCCTGGGTTCAGTCCCAGAGCGTGGCACCTTGGGCAAGTGTCTTCTACTATAGCCTTGGGCCGACCAAAGCCTTGTGAGTGGATTTGGTAGACGGAAACTGAAAGAAGCCTGTCGTATATATATATATATATATATATATATATATATATATATATATATATATATATATATATATATATATATGTATGTGTGTGTATATGTTTGCGTGTCTGTTTGTCCCCCCAACATCGCTTGACAACCGATGCTGGTGTGTTTACGTCCTCGTAACTTAGCGGTTCGGCAAAAGAGACTGATAGAATAAGTACTAGGCTTACAAAGAATAAGTCCTAGGGTCGATTTGCTCGACTAAAGGCGGTGCTCCAGCATGGCCACAGTCAAATGACTGAAACAAGTAAAAGATATATATATATATATATATGTATATAGATAGATATCTATATATATATCTATAGATATCTATATATATATATATATATATATATATGTATCTATAGATATATATATATATGTATCTATAGATATCTATATATATATCTATAGATATCTATATATATATCTATAGATATATATATATATATATATATATATATATATATATATATATATATATATATATATATATATATGAGTGTGTATATATTGATGTGCGTGTATAATCATGATATACATAAGTTTTGCATGTCATACATATTTATATATAAACATTTGTTTGCTTGTTCATTTTTACCTCTGAATTTCCACGCAAGCATGGGTTAGGAGAATACATGGAAAAATGGATGTTAAAACAACAGCAATACAAACGATGATGATGTACCTGTGCTGCAAGCAACAGCTTGCATGGGGGGGGGGTCAGGCAGACATGCTCTAGCCGCACACGCACACACACTCATGCGCACGTGCAGTCAACGTCACTGCATGAATCCATCCACCGCCACTGGTTTCCGCACCCACCCTCCAATGCTCGACTCCACGCAGTGTCCGTAAAACTTCATCTTGGCTTGCTGGTACTCCACAGCTGACTGCTTCGTCTCGGCGTACGACAGGTTCGTGTCCACGTCGGTGATATGCGACTGTTCACAGTACTGACGAAACCGTCGCAGCATCGCGGCTTTGCAAAGTCGGCTGGACATAGTCGCCCCGCTCTGGGTTGGGGATCTGCAAAGGAGGATAAATTAAAAATTACTGTAACATCAGATGCATGAGAAAACCAGAGGACTTTATGTACGAACATACATATCATCATCATCATCATCATCATCATCATATTATTATTATCACCTCGTCCAATGCCCCCGCCCCTCTCAAATTTCCTTCCCTTGCAAGCTACTTGCTGACCTTGTCGGTGCTGGTGCCACGTAAAAAGCATCCAGTCCACACTGTGAATTGGTGGGCATTTGGAAGGGCATCCAGCTCTAAAAACCATGCCAAAACTGACCTCACCTGTGCTGGTGCCATGTAAAAGGCATCCAGTCCACACTGTGAAGTGGTGGGCATTTGGAAGGGCATCCAGCTCTAAAAACCATGCCAAAACTGACCTCACCTGTGCTGGTGCCATGTAAAAGGCATCCAGTTCACACTGTGAAGTGGTGGGCATTTGGAAGGGCATCCAGCTCTAAAACCCATGCCAAAACTGACCTCACCTGTGCTGGTGCCATGTAAAAGGCATCCAGTCCACACTGTGAAGTGGTGGGCATTTGGAAGGGCATCCAGCTCTAAAAACCATGCCAAAACTGACCTCACCTGTGCTGGTGCCATGTAAAAAGCATCCAGTCCACACTGTGAAGTGGTGGGCATTTGGAAGGGCATCCAGCTCTAAAACCCATGCCAAAACTGACCTCACCTGTGCTGGTGCCATGTAAAAGGCATCCAGTCCACACTGTGAAGTGGTGGGCATTTGGAAGGGCATCCAGCTCTAAAACCCATGCCAAAACTGACCTCACCTGTGCTGGTGCCATGTAAAAGGCATCCAGTCCACACTGTGAAGTGGTGGGCATTTGGAAGGGCATCCAGCCACTTTGCCTCCATGAGGCCCAACACTCAAGGTGCTTTTCACGTGCCACTGGCATCAGCCACTTTGCCTCTGTGAGACCCAATGCTCGAAAGGCGCCTTTTATGTCCCACTGGCACAGGTGCCAGTTATGTGACACCAGCATCATATATAAAAAAAAAGAAAAATGTTAAATATAAAAGGGCTTATACTACTCACTCTGTTACGATGCGCCCAGTCAATCCGTTGGTCAGTTCGATCTTGTCTTGACCTTTGGCCCAATTCAAAGCAAGCTCAGTGGATTCGGCGTTCATGAGATCATGGGTCGGTGGTATAAATGACTGGTACAACCAAGGATGGTTGATACTGTAGCCGCGGGGCAACTGCGAGTTCAATTCATCATAGAGTCGGCAGCAAACGGCTCGGGACAGATGACCGTGGTCAAACTGACTGGCTGTAAAATGGATGGGACAGAGATAAAACAGGAAAAAAAAAGAGAGAGAGAGAGAGAGAGAGAGAGAAAGGGAACAGATATGAGAACGAGGTGGACTTATCACATCATAAAATTGCTTATGCCCGTGACATGTGTAAGGATTTTCGAGCGAGATCACTGCCAGTGCCCCTGGACTGGCTCTTGTGCGGGTGGCACATAAAAGACACCATTTCGAGCGTGGCCGTTTTCGTGCGGGTGACACATAAAAGCACCCACTACACTCTCTGAGTGGTTGGCGTTAGGAAGGGCATCCAGCTGTAGAAACTCTGCCAAATCAGATTGGAGCCTGGTGTTGCTATCCGGTTTCACCAGTCCTCAGTCAAATCGTCCAACCCATGCTAGCATGGAAAGCGGACGTTAAACGATGATGATGATGATGATACATATACATGATGATACATATATCCCTGAGCTACCCGGCAAAATTGTTAATTATTAATTTTATTACTAATTGACGATTCACTGCCCTATATATCTATATATATACATGTGACCGTTGCCAGTACCGCCTGACTGGCCTTGTAGGGTTTTCGAGCGAGATCGTTGCCAGTGCCCCTGGACTGGCTCTTGTGCGGGTGGCACATAAAAGACACCATTTATTTCATAAATATACAGGGATTAGCAGTAGCCTGCTTCTCCAACATACTGAGAATTCAGAAATAGCAGTCAAAGAACTACTGATTCCAAACTACAAATTTTTTTCTCTAATGGATAGCGATATCTATGGCACACACAGAACATATATATATATATATATATATATATATATATGGTTGAGGAGGGTATTGGATTTAACCAAACCCCGGAGGATACAGGTAATACCGAGTAAGTGCTGTATACCGATTAGTTTGCCCCAATCGTTGTATGAACAGGATTGGGGATTATAAGTCGTGTATTAGCGTGTGTATATGTAAATATATAAAAATAAAAAGATAAAGAGAGCAATGGTAAGGTTGGAAAAGTATTTTATGGATAGAGTCTTACAGCTGTTTCTGGGAAGATCCAGTACTTCCCTTCATATATATATGTGTTTGTGTGTCTGTGTTTGTCCCGTCAACATCGCTTGACAACCGATGCTGGTTTGTTTACGTCCCCTTAACTTGGCGGTTCGGCAAAAAGAGGCCGATAGAATAAGTACTAGGCTTACAAAGAATAAGTCCTGGGGGGGTCGATTAGCTCGACTAAAAGGCGGTGTTCCAGCATGGCCTCAGTCAAAATGACTGAAACAAGTAAAAGAGTAACTGGTCCGACCCTAGCATTTTTGTGCATGGTCGCACTCGAATGAATGAAACCAGTAATATAAAGATAAAAAACATTAAAAAAAAACAAAACAAAACAAACAAACAAGCAAAGAATGAACGAATGATAAATGGGAATGGTATTTACCAAGGGTGATGCTTGTAAAGTAAAATGGCGCCATGATTTTCGTGAGGAGACAACCTTGAACACCTAGCACGTTCCACTTGAGGATTTTGTCACAGGTTGACATCACCTGAAGTTGCTCTTGGCGACTCTGCAAAATGTCCATTTTCTCTCGAACCACTGCGTTTTCAATGATGTGTTCCAAGCTACCTGCAGAATAAACCACATCAAATTAAATCTTTATTGTTTACAAAAGAGAAGCCGATCTCCATGTCTTTTTTGTCTGTCTGTCTGTCTGTCTGTCCCAACATATATTTAGAGGGAGGAAAGAAGGGAAGGAATCAAGAAGGGGGTGGGGTGGGGAAACTGTTGAGAGAGAAATAGTGAGAGGTTTTTGTAACCCTCTCCATTGTAATTATGATTTCATCATAATTACAAACTCTCACTTTACAGCCTTTTTGCTTGTTTGTTTATTTCACCGTTTCGTTTCCCTGTCTTATTTTCCGTCCGCCACTACCCTCCACGAAAATAATTTAATTTGTGTCCGTGGGAAGAACCATTTCAACGATGCGTACTGCCTTAATTCTTCGAAACGCTGGTGTTTTAATGGTGGCAGCTGATGAAGGAGATGTTTCTATGTGGCTTGCTTGTTTGTTGTACCTTGTTTATCATTTTGTCCATGTTCTTTTGCCACGTCATGTACCCAGTTATGTATCTATATGTACATGTAGATGAAGGTATGTACATACATGTACATATATATGCATATACTCATATATCGTTTATATAAATATATATCCAACCCCTGCTAGCATGGAAAGCGGACGTTAAACGATGATGATGAACGATATATATATATATATATATATGAGGCTGGACCTCTTCCTGTCAGGTGTCCCAGATGAACCAACTTCACGGCAGGAGGTGCAGATGAGAGCAGCTGCATCAAACTCTCTCATGCACCAAATGTCAATTCCTGAAGTAAAATTCATGAAGTAAAATTAATTGTGCAGCAACACCAAATGGCGGTGCCCCAGCATGGCCACAGCTCATGAGCTGAAACTAGATAAAAGGAAAAAACTGAAAAATGATATATATATATATATATATATATATATATATGTATATATATATATACACATATATATATATCTCAACATCATTGTTTAATATCCATCATCCATGCATGCATGGGTAAGGCAGTTGATAGGAGCTGGCCAAATAGAAAATCTACCCTTGGCTACTGTATCTGTTTTGGCAGGGTTTTCATGGCTAGATGCCCTTCCTGACTGGCCCTCGTGCCGGTGGCACATAAAAGCACCCACTACACTCTCGGAGTGGTTGGCATTAGGAAGGGCATCCAGCTGTAGAAACTCTGCCAAATCAGATTGGAGCCTGGTGTAGCCATCTGGTTTTCACCAGTCCTCTGTCAAATCGTCCAACCCATGCTAGCATGGAAAGCGGATGTTAAACGATGATGATGATGATGATATATATATATAAATATATATATATATATATATATATATACACTCTCAGAGTGGTTGGCATTAGGAAGGGCATCCAGCCGTAGAAACTCTGCCAGATCAGATTGGAGCCTGGTGTAGCCATCTGGTTTTCACCAGTCCTCAGTCAAACCGTCCAACCCATGCCAGCATGGAACGCGGATGATGATGATAACGATGATGAAGAAAGAGTCACATTCACGTGTGTGCATTCATAAACACACATGCACACAAGCACAGGCACCCACCCACACACACACACGTGTATGAGTCTGTATTTGTGTATGTGTGTGTGTGTGTGTAAGGTAAGTACACATCTAGGCATGTACTTGTTTGTGGAGGGGCAATGGCCCAGTGATTAGGGTTAGGGTCAGGGTTAAGGCAGCGGACTCACGGTCATAGGATCGCGGTTTCGATTCCCAGACCGAGCATTGTGAGTGTTTATTGAGCGAAAACACCTAAAAGCTCCACGAGGCTCCGGCAGGGGATGTTGGTGAACCCTGCTGTACTCTTTCACCACAACTTTCTTTCACTCTTTCTTCCTGTTTCTGTTGTGCCTGTAATTCAAAGGGGTCAGCCTTGTCACACACTGTGTCACGCTGAATATCCCCCCGAGAACTATGTTAAGGGTACACGTGTCTGTGGAGTGCTCAGCCACTTGCACGTTAATTTCACGAGCAGGCTGTTCCGTTGATCGGATCAACATTCACGTGTGTGCATTCATAAACACACAAGCACAGGCACCCCCCCCACACACACACAATATGCACAGAGAAGGACTCACCATCTGTGTATCGTAAACTCAAGGCTCCGTGATCAGATTCTTCAAATGCTGGTTTGTGAAGTCCTCTAGCAATTTCTTCATTATCTTCATGGGTAAGCAATGCACTTGGCCTACAATCGGAAAAAAAAAACAAAAAACAACATCAAACAAAAATATAAAGATTATATCATCATCATCGTTTAACGTCCGCTTTTCCATGCTAGCATGGGTTGGACGATTTGACTGAGGACTGGTGAAACCGGATGGCTACACCAGGCTCCAATCTGATTTGGCAATGTTTCTACAGCTGGATGCCCTTCCTGACACCAACCACTCCGAGAGTGAGCCAGTCAGGCGAGCTTGGTATCGATCGCATTTGGATAGTGTTTTTTACGTGCCACCAGCACAGGGGCCAGTCAGGCAGACCTGGCATCGACTGCATTCAGATGGCGCTTTTAACATGCCACCAGCACAGGAGCCAGTCAGGGGGCACTGGCCACAGTTATGATATTGGTTTTACTTGACTCAACAGATCTTCTCAAGCATATCATATCGCACGACGCATCAGGGGTACTCTGAACTGGGCTAGACATGCGTGGTTGCGATCTCACTTTATCTATTGGGTCTATATATATATATGAGGCGCAATGACCCAGTGGTTAGGGCAGCGGACTCGCGGTTTCGATTCCCAGACCGGGCGTTGTGAGTGTTTATTGAGTGAAAACACCTAAAGCTTCACGAGGCTCCGGCAGGGGATGGTGGCGAACCCTGCTGTACAATTTTCACTCTTACTTCCTGTTTCTTTTGTGCCTGTAATTCAAAGGGTCAGCCTTGTCACACTGAATATCCTCGAGAACTACATTAAAGGTACACGTGTCTGTGGAGTGCTCGGCCACTTGCACGTTAATTTCACGAGCAGGCTGTTCCGTTGATCGGATCAACTGGAACCCTCGACGTCATAAGCAACGGAGTGCCAACTAACTATATATATATATATATATATATACACACACATGCACATATATATATATATATATATATATATATATATACACACACAGAAGTCACGCAAGATGCCATGCACTGGTGGACTGCATCCTGGGACTGTGTGGTTCGGAAGTCAAATCCTTGACCATCCAACCATGCCTGTCCCTCTCAATTATCTTCAAGGATTACAATAAAACAAAACCAGACATTGGAGTAATTAAGTAATTAAGAAGAAGGTTGCGACTTACTTGCTCAAGAAGATACTATAGTCACCCGAGGGGGGGTCACTGAGGAAGAGGTGAAAGGTCACATCCTTTTTTACATTCAAAAGACCCCCACTTTCGGGCGACATGTCGTATATACAGTTGGGGGAATTCGGCTCAGCCAAGTAGCGCTGGAGTTCTAAATACAGGTACCTGAAGCATAAGAAACGAAGAATGAATGTGTATGAGTCTGTATTTGTGTGTGTGCCAGGAGGGCGACGCTGGGCACAGGTGCCATCACGATCTTGCTTGCGCTTGCCCCAACAGGTCTTTGCAAGCCGAGTTTAGTGTCCAATGAAGGAGATTATATATATATATATATATATATATATATATATATATATATATATATATATATATATACACATATATGTATGGTTTTGGGTACATGCATAAATGTGTATGGTGAATGAATATAGATAAAGCTAGAAGATAATTTAAAGAGAGAGAGAGAGACAGAAAGGAAGGGACAAACCCTTTACCTGCGAAAGGCTCTGCACGCCAGCACTGCTGCATCGCTGTCAATTAGACATCGACCATCGGTACTCAGGTGGCTGGGGGTCAGGCACTGGTGACCAATTGCCATGGAAACTACTTCTGGTTTATTGTCTGAAGAACACAAACGAGAAAACATTTCGGATATGTAAAGGTCTGTCAATAATGGCTTTGGAATGGCTTCAAAGATCTGACATCTTTTCATCCACCCATCCACACATTTTAACCCACCCTGTTATTCCATGGAGGGATTTAGGGGTAGAATCCTCAGAGCAGATCTGGCCAGTTCGAACGTGAAATAGGTAGAATATTTGGGCTGGATATGGCTAAAGGGTTATATATATCTATGCATGAAGCAATGAAGGAGACCTGTACAGGGTAGCTAGTCCTGTTAGAAATAGCAGCCAAATCTCCCATATTCGTTCATTGCAGAAAAGCTAATGGACAGAACCACAAAAACATTCAGGTGAATAACAATAACTATTGTATTTGTTAGGCCCAGTGGTTAGGGCAGCGGACTCGCGGTTTCAATTCCCAGACCGGGCGTTGTGAGTGTTTATTGAGTGAAAACACCTAAAAGCTCCACGAGGCTCCGGTAGGGGATGGTGGTGAACCCTGCTGTACTCTTCCACCACAACTTTCTCTCACTCTTACTTCCTGTTTCTGTTTTGTGCCTGTAATTCAAAGGGTCAGCCTTGTCACATTCTGTGTCACGCTGAATATCCCCCCCCCCCCCAAGAACTACACGTGTCTGTGGAGCGCTCAGCCACTTGCACGTTAATTTCACGAGCAGCAGGCTGTTCCGTTGATCGGATCAACTGGAACCCTCGACATCGTAAGCGAGGGAGTGCCAACAACAATTAAAAAGGGGATCTGGTAGAGATTATGTTATTACCGATTTAAAAGGAATCCCGGACAGAGTGTTATTACAGGAAACCAGAAGAGACCAAGGGCACAATACAAAGGGGCTAAATTAATGACGTGGACCAGTTTTTCATTGGTGGTCAATTAGAAAATTTTACCGTGGGATAAAATTTGTGTACCACATGTGTCCCTACCCCCACCTCACACCAAACCACCATTAAAAAGAATAAAAGCGGTGGGGGGTCGAAAAACGGAAGAGAAAATGAGAGAATTTCTCACCAGATACAAGGATGACAGCTGCTACAGACTTCCTTCGGTAACGTAAGACTGAAAACTGCTCGAGATACATGTACAGATGGTTGTATACGAGGTCGGTGAACTGTTGGCCCAAACTTTTACCTTCTGGTATCACTTCCTAGAATACAGGGAAATAAAACAATGACACACACACACATATATATATTTGTTTATTTATTTATTTATTTCGTATGTGTATTTCGTGTGCAAGATTCTTGATGTGGATACGCGTGTTGAAAGAAATACAATTAAACCTTGGGAGAGGCATTCTGCCGGTAATAAACACACGCACTGGTTCAGTCCTTCATTAATTTATAAACAGTATATAGTTTTTTTGTTAAATAATTTCATTGCACTCTTGCAATCTCTTCAGTAACTTGTCTCTCCACTTCCATTTATTTTGAATATGTACACATGTATGTACACACATATATGGGCACAAATGTATGTACACACACGTATGTACACACATATGCACACATACATGCATATACACATACATACTTATATAGACACAACACACACATGCATACATACATGTATACACACACACACATCATCATCATCATCATCGTTTAACGTCCGCCTTCCATGCGAGCATGGGTTGGACGATTTGACTGAGGACTGGTGAAACCGGATGGCAACACCAGGTTCCAATCTAATTTGGCAGAGTTTCACACATTCAATGGGCTTCTTTTCAGTTTCTTTCATCCTAATCCACTCACAAGACTTTGGTCAGCCTAAGGCTGAACCTGAAACCATGTGAATAACAAAACCTACCTGGGCATATCTTATGTTCAGTTTATCGAGGGCAGCCACACCAGCCAATCGCTTCGCCTCTTTCTTGTTTTGTGCGACTGCCTCAACAAAATATTCGTTGTTCAACATCACACAAGCCTTGAAGCTGAAAATACACAACACGGATCTCACAGTCAATGAGTGGTGGTCACCTGATATGCTAAAAATGCCAGCTAAACCTCCCTTCAATTTACATGTATGTCTAACAAAGTTGTATTGAGGGTTAATAAGTTTTTTGGTTTTGCAAGATACGGAAACCACCATTATAATTTTAACCCCTTTGTGTTTAAACCGGCCACATCCAGTCCAAAATATTCTACACGTTCTATGTTCAAACCAGCTTTGAGGTTTCAATAATGTGACTATTTTCAGAATAACATTGTAGGGTGGGTGTGAGAGGCCGGATCTGGCCAGCTTGAACTTAAAACAGGAGGCAGATTTGGGTCAGGTACAGCTGGTTTAAATGCTACAAACTTAATGGTCTATTCAGTTCTATATTTAAGAGATGAGGAATTATGTACATTATTTACATTGGACGGATATTTGTCCTTTACTTTGTTTGTTGTTAACACGTTTCAGCTGGGGAAATTTCGAAACTGGGTTCTCATTTCTAAGGTATTCTTCGATCTTATTATTATTATTATTGTTATTATTCAGGTCACTGTCTGGAATTGAACTCGGAATTTTGGGGTTTGTAGCCCGCGCTCTTAACCACTACAGGCATATGGCATAGTGGTTAAGAGGACGAGCTACTAACCCCAAGATTCTGAGTTCGATTCCAGGCAGTGGAACCATGTATTTGGTAAGCAAGCTACTTACCAAACAGCCACTCCTGCGCCTATATAAATATATATAATATAAATAATAGATATATATATGCATATATACATACATATATGTACATACCTACATATATATGTATATATACATGCATATATGGGTACAGGATGTCAAAAAAACGTGAACAAAATGAAAAATGAGAAAATTAAAAAACAAAAACATGGAAAACAAACTTTTTTTCAAACAACGAAAGGAACAAATAGAGAAATGAGACATGCAACATAAAGAACATTCCCTTCATCAGTTGTCCCCTGTTTCATCCACTCTGCGTTTCGAACATAAACCCATGCCAGTATGGAAAACGGACATCAAACAATGATGATGAAGATGATGACATACATATACATTAAAATATGCACAATTATACAATTATATGTGTGTGTGTGTGCATAGAGTCATACTACAGAGAGAGAGAGATGGATGTGTGCTTACCCCATTGGACCACGTTCGTCTCCAACAACTATTTCACAGGATTTCCCTGCTGCCAGCGCATATTCGTAGAGCTGACTGACCGAGTGTTTTTCTGCTGTTTTGCCAAGGTCGAGGGACGGTTGGCTGTTAGTCATGGTTTGGGAGACACATTCTGTGGTGGGAGAGAGAGAGAGACATATACAGCAAGGGGTCAATACCTGGAATAAACACACTTGTATGTGTGTGTGTGTGTGTATATATATATATATATATATATATATATATATATGTATATATATATATGTATATATATGTATGTATATGTATGTATATAGGGAAGAGAGATAAATAGGTGGACAGAAATACAGATAGATAAGCAGGCAGACATGTAGATAGATAACAGACAGGCAGGCAGACATACACACAGACAGACAGACAGATACAGACACAGACAGACATACATACACAGACAGACATACATACAGACAGACATACACAGACAGACATACATACAGACAGACATACATACATACATACATAGACAGACATACAGACAGACATACATACATACACAGACATACATACATACAGACAGACAGACAGACATACACAGACAGACATACAGACAGACAGACAGACATACACAGACAGACATACAGACAGACAGACATACATACACAGACAGACACACACAGACAGACATCAACCAAAAAAAAAACCAGCCTTACCATTTCCATTAGATTTCTGCAAGACGCCAATCTCAAAGGCTCTTATAGCAGCATTGGTCTTTGCCTCCTTTTTGGTGTTTCCAACACCTTGCGGGTACATAACGTTGTTTATCTCCACCTGGACGGCGAAGATGGCCAGCGGGTGTTCTTGTGAAGGATGGACATCGACTTCATGGAAGGTGAGCTGTGGAAAGAAAAAAACAAGGTCAGCTGTATTTAGGGGTTTTACTGGTTTCTGACACTGGAATGTGGCCGTGCTGTGAGCATAAGAATGTGGCCGCGCTTGGGGGCATTAAAATGTGGCTGTGCTGGGGGCATTAGAATGTGGCCGTGCTGGAGTATTAGAATGTGGCTGTGCTTGGGCATTAGAATGTGGCCGCGCTTGGGGATATTAGAATGTGGCTGCACTTGGGGGCATTAAAATGTGGCCTCGCTTGGGGGTATTAGAATGTGGTTGCGCTTGGGGCATTAGAATATGGCCGTGCTGGGGGCATTAGAATGTGGCCATGTTGGAGTATTAGAATGTGGCCGTGCTGGAGTATTAGAATGTGACCGTGCTGGGGGCATTAGGATGTGGCTGTGCTGGGTGCATTAGAATGTGGCCGTGCTGAGGGCATTAAAATGTGGCTGTGTTGTGAGCATTAGAATGTGGCTGCACTGGGGTCATTAGAATGTGGCCGCGCTGGGGGCATTAAAATGTGGCCGTGATAAGGTATTAGAATGTGGTCGCGCTGGAGTATTAGAATGTGGCCGTGCTTGGGGGTATTAGAATGTGGTCGCACTTGGGGCATTAGAATGTGGCCGTGCTGGAGCATTAGAATGTGGCCGTGCTGGGGGCATTAGAATGTGTCTATGGTGGGGCATTAGAATGTGGTCGTGCTGGGGCATTAGAATGTGGCTGTACTGGAGTATTAGAACGTGGCCGTGCTGAAGTATTAGAATGTGGCCGCACTGGAGTATTGGAATGTGGTCACACTGGGGGCATTAGAACATGGCCGTGCTAGGGCATTAGAATGTGGCTGTGATGGGGCATTAGAATGTGGCCATATATATATATACACACACACACATACATAGATATCTATATATGTATTTATGTATCTATGAATGAATGCATGTGAGTATATATGTGCATGTATATATATGTAAATGTACTTGTGTATATGTGTGTGTAATAGGTGTATGTATATCCATATTAGTTATGTTAGTTTGAAAAAATTACCTTAACTTTCCTTTGACTTGCATATTCATGGAGACACTGTACAGGGTTTTTCTCCTTGGATTGATATTCCTTAATAAGGGCCTCTGATGCCCTTGCTAGTGTGCAGCTGACTGGGGCACAATTGGGCGGCGCTTTTGATAAGCCTGGAATATATGGTTGGTTGGGTAGGGTTTTTTTCTCGTAGTGTTTCTGGCCTGATTCCATTCCTTGGTACATTTTCGATAATGGTACCTGGAAGAAAGAGGAAAAATATACAGTAATACTTCAATATATGTGTTAATTTGTTCAGAAAGACTGCTTGCTCGTAAAGCGAAAACTCGTAAAGCAGAGCAATAATTTTCCATAGAGGCAATGTTATAATTCGTAATTCGTTCCCAGTAAAATATTTTACCCATAAAATTTATAATTCTTGTAAATTAATGGCAATAAAACAATGGTAGAATGTAAAGAATATTTTATGTAAAATAAAAAGAATGTTAAAATCATTTATAATTAAAAAAATATTATTATTACCTCTGCCTTAACGAAGGCAGAAGTATTGTTTTCAGTTGTGTTTGTTTGTTTGTTTGTCTGTAGATAAGATATCTCAAGAACTGCTTGATGGATATGGATGAAACTTTCAGGGATGCTTGGCCTCGTGCCTGACATGAACTGGTTAGGCTTTGGAATCGATCCAGTACCAGACAAAGATTCTGGATTATTTTTCTTTTTTTTTTACTTAATTTTTGAGTGGTTGAAGTTCATTTGTAGCATTCTCGTTTGTGAGAGCAGTCGAGTTTATTTCAGATATTCTCATTTTAAAAATCATCTCTGGCTAATCATTGAGAGGATGTTGGTGTTGCCTTGGTAACAGTTTGTGCTCTCTGAACGCTCGTTATAACAGTTTTCTGAATCACTTTCACTTATGCACACCATCACTTGTAGACTCGATCACCGATTCACAAGCACTCATAGACAGACTTGTAGATTTCTTTTTAAAAAAACAAGTCTAGAGTTGTTTGCTTAGAAAAAAGCTTTCTTTTCGCTCTCTATAAAATTCTCAGTAACACATAGAACCATTTGTTCTGGAAAATTTGGATCTTGTGCTTGAAAAATAAAACTTGTAAACCTAGGGTCTCGTAAAACGGGTCCTCGAAAACTGAGGTATTACTGTATTCAATAACTGAATAACTAGGTCGTTACACATAGCTATGCTGCTGGAAGAATATTTGTTAATTTTGTGTTCTTTTACTAGATTCAGTCATTTGACTGCGGCCATGCTGGGGACACAATCTTAAATGGTTTTTAGTCAAAGAAATTGACCCCAGGACTTATTCTTTGTGAGCCTAGTAATTATTTGGTATCTTTTGCCAAACTGCTAAGTTACAGGAACATAAACACACCAACACCATTAATTTATAAAACATCATTGGACACGAAACTCAGCTTGCGAAGACTTATTGGGGCAAGCGAAAGCGAAATTGTGATGGCACCTGTGCCCAGCATCGCCTTTCTGGCACTTGTGCCAGTGGCATGTGTAAGGACTTTCGAGCGAGATCGATGCCAGTGCCCCTGGACTGGCTCTTGTGCGGGTGGCACATAAAATACACCATTTTGAGCATGGCCGTTGCCAGTACCGCCTGACTGGCCTTCGTGCCGGTGGCACGTAAAAGCATCCTCTACACTCTCTGAGTGGTTGGCGTTAGGAAGGGCATCCAGCTGTAGAAACTCTGCCAAATCAGATTGGAGCCTGGTGTAGCCATCTGGTCTCACCAGTCCTCAGTCAAATCGTCCAACCCATGCTAGCATGGAAAGCGGACGTTAAACGACGATGATGATGTGACATATGAATAAAAATCTGTAAATATACAACCATCCAGACATCTGAGTACCTGATTATTATTTTTTCTAATATATAATTCCTGTTACATCACCTGCAAACTGTTACATCACCTGCAAACTTTCCAGGTGTGTTGTGAGCATTTATAGGATATATAAACATGAGTATACATCACCCAGGCACAGTTAATATTTCAAGATAGATCTAGAAGGGTGAATGTGTGTGTGTGTATATGTATACATACACACATACAACAGTGTAAGCTTGGAGTTTCTAGGAAATTTATAAAAACAAAAGTGAATTATATACATATACCGTGTATATCATATATACATATATATATATATATATATATATATATATATATATATATATATATATAGAGAGAGAGAGAGAGAGAGAGAGAGAGAGAGAGATTTATAAGAAGCTTTGTTTCACATTGTTATTCTTCAACGTTTCTGTTTGGTGTATTTCTTCAGGTGTGTGTGTATATATATATATATATACATATATATATATAAAACTTGTGTAGGCGGTGGCAAATTATACGAGAAACATCTATGCATTAGAAAACAGTTAGACAAGGTTACACTACCAACATAGCTCTGTCTCTATATATATGTGTGTGTATGTGTGTCTATATATATATATATATATATATATATATATATATATATATATATATATATATATATATATATATATATATATATATGCGTGTGTGGTGCTCCAGCATGATCGCAGCCGCATAGGTGAAACACGTCAAATAAATATGGAGAGATATATGCGGATATGCCTGCGCATGTGTGTAGAAATAAATATATGTATATATACACACACACACGTTTTGATCAAACTCCTGCCAATTATTTATGTTAAAAATGCTTATATATATCCTCATTTTGTGTTGTATTTTTCCTGTTACTATCACCAGATGTGTGTATATGTATATGCACACACACGCAAAAAAAAAAAAACAGGGAGTGGTGAAGTATTAAATACGAAACGTAGAGTTTATAATAGAAGGAAAACAGGAATTTTAATCACTCTGTTTGTCACTCCGAATTTCACCTAACTGCTTTTCCAGCCATTGTGTATATATGTGTCTTATCTTTTATTTGTTTATTCATTGATCTGCGGCCACGTTGGAGCACCGCCTTAAAGGACATTAATCAAATAGATCGCCCCAGTACTTTCACACACATACGATCGTACGTACGTATATCTGTACGTGTACATTATATATATATAAGTATATATATATATATATATATATGTATATATATAGCCGTCTAAGATTCCATAAATCAGAAAAAATATGCAATCGTATATTTGTCAATAGATTGTGTATAGCAATCGAAGTGTATATAATATACACACACACATATATATATATATATGCACGAATGTATAAATATATACAGATGAAGAAGGAAAACGAACCAATACATGAATACAAACACCTATGACTTAATTAATTAACAAATTCAATTTAATTACATAATTAATTAAACATATATATGAAAGCGATCAAGAAGATTAAATAAATGAAAATATGAAAATGCGAGGCCGATGACACAACAGGATCTAAACTCATTTCAGAAGGTAACCCCGGTCCTTATGGATACCCTAACAGAGGCAGACAAGGGTTGTTTGTGGGCAATAGGGGCCGTGGTGCCGTAGCGTTGAGACATCGGGGCCATCCCAGCTGATAGGGGTGCAGCAACTTGGACATTAAAAGGGTATAAAATATAAATGAAATTAAATGAAAGTGACGAAAATTACTTCAAAATGGTCTTACCCGGGAATTCCGGAACACGTTATACGTGAAATGGTGAAATTTAGTTGTCTTCTCTTTGCTTAAAATAACGGCCAGAAAGGAAGAAGGACGACTTGGAGTAGAAAAGAAAGATGAAGGCTGCCTTCTCTCTCTCTCTCTATCTATCTTTCACTCCCTCTCTGTCCGTCTTTCTCTATCGTTTACTCTCTCTTTGTCTATCTGTCTTTCACCCCGCTCTCTTGTTGTTTTACGATAGTGGTGGCGGTGGTGGTTTACTACGGATGTACAGAAGTGCTGTATTTGTAAATCCAAACGAAAACCCAACACTCCTTCGTCGTTGTTTCGTCGATGAATCTGAAACTCATCTCAATTCTATTTCCTTTCGTTCGTTCTTGTCCGGTTCATGTAATCGAGCTTGCCTAATCCATTTCGACATTGCATAGCGACATGGTGCTGTATTCTGCCGTGTTAGGTCTGTGGTTGGACATTTCACTGCACGCACACGCGTACCCTACACAAAATACTCAATTTCGGAGTACATAAGTATATTAATCTATTTCCAATTCTCTTCGATCTGACCAACTGAGCTTGTATGGTCCATTGTGAATCACACAGTGTTGTATCTATCAAATGGCTGAGCGTTTTATGGGCAGTGTGTACTCTTCACAAAATACCCAAATATCCATTCGAAGACTGGGCATTTCAGTTCAGGTTGCTGGTCGTAATTGGTTCGATCAACTGGCCATGCGTAGCTAATAAGGTGTAACAAAGTATCATATTGTGAGGTTAAGTATTGCTCACCGTGCGTAACCATAAAAAAATACTCAAACATGAGTGATATTTCGCTGAGTATATCATTAATTCCAGTTGTGTGTGATTCCTTCACACGAATTCGCCTACTCAGTGGTATATTATATAATTGAGAATATCATTGAGTACTTCACGAGTACGTATATCCTTAATATAAATCCTTGGAGCGGAATCCACATGAAGAAAGGTAAAAAAAAAAAAGACATTGGATCCTTTGAATTAGATAAAGTTAAATGAGAATGGCTGAAGATTCCACAGATAGGTGTGCCCTTCCTCGAGCAGAAACAGCGGGGAAAAGTAGGTACTTTGAATTACAGATGGTCTTTCAGTGAGCATGGTCGAGTACTCCATAGTCGGACATGTACCCCTGGCGTAATCCACAGGCAGAAACAGCATGGCAGGTACACATGTGTGACAAGGCTTGTGCCTTTGAATCACAGGATGCAATCCGTTTTGTACGTAACATGGTGTTAAGAAGTTCACACTTCTGCCGGTCCCCTTAAGGTAAATCCAATCTTTCCAGGTAGAAACGATAGGTGACTTAGAATGTCTGGCAAGACTGGGTCCTTAAAATTACAGGTAAACAAATCCACGCGATGAGCTTTTCCGCAGTTTCCATCAAACCGATAACACTCACAAAGTTTGGGGTCAACTCGAGGCTATGGTTAAAAAAAAAATAAACTGTCCAAGGATGCCATGGTGTAAGATCAAACTCAGGACTTTATGATTGAGAAGCGACCTTCTTAACTACTCGACCACTACGTCGTCCAGTTGCGGCCATAATCGTCCTAACTTAATTCCAGAAATATTGTCAATTTTTGTTTAACTTATCCATTTTTTTTTTTAATAAATACATATTTAGGTATAATTTGGAAAAGAAAATTGGTTGCTATTTCTAGCAAGCCGAGTGACGACATAGAGGAGGGCTTTTTTCCTTCGTTGACTCGAGCCAATAAGGAAGGCCTGTATATGGTCGTCCGACATGTTAGAAATAGCAGCCAAATCTCCCACAAATCACTCCACATCGTTTTTTTTTAAAGAGAGAGAAAAAAAATTAAAAGGACAAATTAGATGATACAGCCCTTGTTACATACAACGTCCAAGGTGAGGTGGGTAATAATAATAATAATAATAATAATAATGACAATAATAATAATAAAGTATGGATAGAAATTGTCGTCGGATCAGAAGTGTGCAAGATTTTAAAGGCTCACCTGGGGTTATACAACAACAGCAATAAGTTCACTTAGGGGTAGAAAAGAATTTGGTGAGAAAAGAGAGGGAGGAGGAAAGATAAAATAAATAAATAAATAAATGCGTGTGTGTAAAGTAGTTTTGCCTATTACAACTATGCCGTCCTGAGTTCAATTTTATGGTTGTCGCAGAAAGCCAAGAGGGCACCTTGGGATGACCAATACAAAAATTGCGAGTGGACGGAAACTGCGAGGAAGCCCCGTATATATGTATGCGTATAGATATATATATAAATATATAATCATATATATATATGCTTATATCGGTTGGAAAAAAGTGCAGGCGATATCTGGTTTTG